>NW_024041373.1:7570540-7783040 GCF_014851395.1 Micropterus salmoides
AGAAAAGGAAAGAGCAGGAATAAGAGTCATGCTAGCAGCTCTGTGAGTAGTAGAATTGTGAAATTAAAACAAAGGGGAGCACTAATATTGTTCCACAACAACCACACTAATAAGGCTGCGTGCAGATGTGTCTGCAGACATTGTTTTTCCCGTGTGCAATTATCTCAAAATTCTGAAGATTGACATTTCTTTTAGTGTGGCTGAAAAGTGTTTAATCAAGCAAACGTATTTTTTAAGTAATATTTTTGTTAAATGCTCAAATATACCAGCTCCAAATGAGAATTGTTCACACTTTTCACTAATTATTTTTGAGCCACTACTTTGGTTTTTTCAATTTGTTAAAATTGTATCATGCAGCCAGAACATTTAACCAATGGATGCTGTCATCAACTCTTACTACTTGTATGACAGGAGCTCAGACTTTGATTAAAATGTTGTGTGGCCAGGCGCAGACCAGCTACTGTCCTGGCTCTGTTTCCTCACAGCAGATATTTAGTCACCTGTGATGGATTTGCTCAAAGCCTTCACATCCAGCAGTCTGTTTTCGTTGGAAGCCAGGCAGCACAACTGCAAACAGATAGCATCTCTGCACTCATCGAGCGCCAACCAGCGGCAGCGCAGCAGCCCTGCGCTACCTTAAGAAAATAAACTCAAATCTTTTTGGTTACAGTTACACACAATTCATCTGCCTTTGTTTGCTTTGCAGAGAATATTTAGGGAACTTGAAAGTGATGTGGTTTGTACTTGTCTTATCACTGTTTTCCACACCGCCCATACTAAGTAGGAGTAATGTTGGTTAGCACTTAGCACATAGATTAATGTTTGCATGATGTTTCACCCAGTTATAACTGCCTGAATGTTTTTTTTCTTTTGGTATATTTTCATCAGGTTATGGTTGGAGTGTTGTCAACTGAAGTCGAATCACCCAGTTTCTTACTTGCCAGTGAGAAAGACCTACTTTGTCTTAATTTAGTAATTATCTGCTAATCATGTAGTAGACCACAGCTCACTTCATCTCGTCATTTTTTTCCTCAGTGTTGTAATCTGTGTCGGCATGCTGTGCCTGATCACAATCCATAGATTGAGACAGAAAGAGTAAGAGCGCCTGCAGTGAACAGCAGCCCACCACCCAATTATGCCCTCTTAAAAAACCCATTCACACACCAGACACCGCAGTACACACACGCCGTTTCCAATTGCACATTCCATGAACCATCAGCACCAACATGTCAGACGACACTGTCAGATGACCTTTGTACCCACTGATCCTTCATTTAAAAAGGTGTTTATGTCGCTCTGTGGTGTTTGACAGAGTACCAGCAGGATTAAAGCAGTCTTGCGGTGAAAAGACTTTGATCAGCTCCCTCCTCTCCTCTCCAAACCCACAGCGTCATGTTGACTTACAGATCCCAAAGCTGAGATCGCTCTTTGTTTCCCCTCCACCTGCCCGTTGGTCCAAGTCAGTGTATTAATTAGTGGTTGAAGAAATAAGGTGAAGCAGCTTTTTTCTGCTAGAGTCTTGCTAAAGAAGGTTGAGTGTTGGTACTTTTTAATGTCCTTTTGGTTTCTCATTGTTAGTGACCCAGAGAAAAGGTGGTGTGACTGAAAGGTGCTGCCGAATTTCTCTCCAACCCTCCCCACCAACGCATGACTTCTGTATTGTAGTCAGTCAGGACTGGGCAAGCAAAAACTACTTGTTGGTGTCATTGTAATTTTCATTCATTTCATTCATTTAATTCGAACTTGTCAGAAAGGCTCTAAATGTGAGATTCTTCCAGTTGGAGGTTTTAACCGATGTACAAGTACAGTATCAGCTGAGAGTAAGACGGTTCTTTGGTGAGCTAATGGTGCAGTGAAAATCAATCCTGTCTTTTGCTCCTTTCTTTATTCTGCTTTCAGACAAGTGAATTCCTCTGATACTCTACTATCCGCATCATAATGATGAGGCATAGTACCTCTAGACAGAGGTGATCTTGTCGAGCAAGTTCAAAGACTCAAATTGCTGGACCAACTGGGCGGGTGGATTAAGTGATAGTGTTGAGGTGCCCTTGTGTAAGACACTCAATCCCCAGCTGTCGTAAGGCTAGGGTATGCTCCAAACAAACAAATTTATATGAGGTGTTGTCCGACCACTTAAGGCAACAGTGTTCCGGACGGCCATACTCAAAGGCGAGTGAAAATCATTCAAAAATGGGGGTAACTGATATGTAGTTTGAGACAATTAGTTGCGCAATATTATTGTTGCGCAACTATTGTATTGTGGAGAGCAATTGTGTTCCAGCTCTGCCTACTTTGTCACGTCCGCACACCTGGGCAGTCAATGCATGAAGTGGGCATACTTTTTGTTTTGGAAAGTTACAAAAATAGTTTACGCAGCATCCCCAATTCCTATTTCAGAAAGGTGGGTGGTGAGGAGGTTTTTAGACACTGTTCAACAAGCACTTCAGTTAAAACAATACTAAAGCCTTTAGTCTGTGTCTCACACTTGTGAATGTAATAAGCTGTGTGAATGTGAAGCAGATTGCTGCAGGAGGATCTTAAGCATGCTCCTTTCAGTTTGCCAGAGTAAATAAAGGAGAAAAAATGCCTTTGTGTTCAAGCCAAGCTTATGCATCCCAATAGGGCAAATCAGAAGTCATTATTTTCTTTTTGTATCAATGAAAACAGAGTATATCTGTGTTTATTCTGAATTTATAAAAACACTGAAAGTGCAAAGATACAATAAAAGATTTTAAAACTGCCATTTGTAGGGGTTTTCTTTTTAATCTACATATTAATTAGCATTTTCTTGGATAATTTTGTTAGCTGTGCTCTTAAAGTGGAGGGGCATAAATTTTATGGAAATCAGTTGAAATCAATTTCCCATTTAATAATATTTTATTTTTTTTTCTCTGTGAAAATCTATAAAAACTGGAAACGAGGAGCCTAGCACTATGACCTGTAGGCAACTGATAGACAACTGATCAAGATAATATTGTCTCTCCACAGGTATGCCATCATGTGTGGAATTATGGCAGAATATGACACAGTACAGAACAAAATAAAGAACGGGTACATCTTTAAGGTAAGTTGTAACAGACACTACTGATATGTTTCATATGTTGTGACTACTTAATGAAACGCTCGCTTATGTATATCTGCGTTTCTCGAATGTACTTGTAGTAGTGGGAAATATCATTTAAGCCAGTAAGCCACTCCTACAGCCATTCAGTTGCATAAGACAGTGTGTGGAACAGTGGCACGTAGCATGTTATCTTCTGTCAGCGGCTTTTCCCAAACACTGTGTACCTGCAAAACTCTTGACAGGTGAAAGAGAGAGAGTGCGGAGTAGGAAGATACGGGAACAAATAACCTGAATCAGAGAGAGGGAGAACGGAAAAGAATGAGGGAGGGTGTATGACAGCCAGGAGTGTGTGGTCGCTCGGCGAGATCGCGTGTGTGAGAGGTGTTTGTGAAATACTTGTGGGTTGGTGAAGCAGGACAGATCAGGTCAGAACAGAAGGTAGTGGAAACAGCAGCTGTGTCATGAATCAACAGTGAAAATCTTCTCCTGTCTGTCTGCCTCCCCTCCCAGGATCATCTGGATAAAGCCATTGAGCTGAAACCGCAAGACCCCTTGTCTTACTACCTGCTGGGCCGCTGGTGCTACGCTGTATGTGACTTTCCTGACACACTGCACCACACATATCTCTCCCATCTCTCCTCACACAGGCAAACAGGGAATTTATAGAGGCTGACGTGTCTGTGTGACCTCCTACCTCCCTTTCCTAACCCACCCACGGTTTCCCCTCATTCATTTCCACTGTTTAGATTTCCCTGTGGTTTGTTTTTCCCTCTGCATATATATTCATATTTGCAGAGAGCGCTACAGGAGGTTAACACCAGTCATTGTTAGCTGTAAATCAGATTGTACAGAGGATATACTATCATTCTGTCTCTATTTGGCTCATGTTCTTTCAGAGAAAGCAGTTGTTTCTGTTACTGTCGTGCCTTGTCTGTCTGTCATTTAATCACTACCGGTAATTTTTGAAAATAATGTGTGATGATGAATTACTGTCATTTAGATATAAAGGTTTACAAACGTTATGCTGTGGAGTGTTCCTGTTGTTTCATGAGCTATTTATCACTTATCAATCTAACTGCCTGAAAGGAAGGAAGCCATTACACAGATTGCTCTGATAAAATTTTATAATACTTATCTACACTGTTGGTAGCAGAGAAGGAGTGTTGGGACTGCGCAAATTTAGTGGAGGAGTAACACCTGATATTTTCAGAGATTGAGTTTTATGAGCTGTCTGTGACGCGTTCATGTTCAACAATGATCTACTGTTTGTATTCAGCCAGCGGTTGTGTTTGAAAGGTGCCAAAGCAACGCTACACCTGCAATTAGATGTTCCTCTAATGAAAGGTGCGAGGCTGGGAGACTACATGTTTGACCCAGGCTTCTCCTGGCCAGTATCATCTTCTGTGAAAAGGGTCATTAGAAAAGTGTACCTGTGGAAATGGGTAACATAATATGTAACATAAATGATATGTAACCAAACCGGCTAAGAAATAAATACCCACAGAATTCATAAACATTGTTTCCGTTAACTGTTAAAGCACTTAATTTCACTGCTGGTTCCTCAGAGAGGTAATTATGTTTAACGAACCAAAAGGGGGAAAAAAAATATATAAATATATATATAGTTAAGCATAGAATAATGATTGTAGAGTTTTCACTTCATGCCATTAAAACGTGCTTTTTGCTATGGAACTTTGAGGGAATGTCGATATGACGTTTTAAGGAATTGTATCGGGAGAAACTTTTTCAGCTCATTAATGATGTCTTAAAGAGCAATTAGGTATCCCCTGAAAGTCTTCTTTTTGGTGACCTCAAGTGGTTAATTTGCACCTTGCTTTAGTGATGTACAGATAGACTCCAGGATCACTGTGACATTCCTGTCACATTAATATAACCACACCCGACCACACCCAGTATTTGAAACTTTCAACCAGATAGGGCAGTTATACGCTAATGTGCAGAATTGTTTTTTTAACATGAGTTGTTTGATTATTTTCCAGGTGGCTCAGTTATCATGGATTGAGAGAAAGGTTGCTACAACATTATTTGGAGAGCCTCCAAGTTCCACAGTTGAAGACGCACTGAAGAATTTTCTGAAGGTACTGTGATTTCATATCAATCAGTCCTCCCTGTACTGTTTTACATACGTTGGAATACTTTAGGGTAACTTCTGTATTTTTCAGCCACAACCATAGACTGTACAGGCTTCGACAACAACTGTGGCCTAATGGCTCCGGGGCCAGTAAAAAGTAATGTCGGGACTTTTGAACTAGCAACCGTTACTGCCCGCACTGTTGGCCAATCCAGAGTTGTGGTGACGTGACGAGTGGTTGTCAAATGTTATTTCTCTAATCTCAATCATGCGCCAACCTCTGGGTCTGAAAGTGAAACCATGCAGACGGAACTTAAACCTGCATTCTCTCTAACAGCCAGCAGGGGGCGAGTCCGCTGGTTGCTAAAAGAAGTCCGGTTCCATTAGAAATAAAATGTTGCTACTTCTCAGTTGAATTATTACCTCAGTAAACACTTTCATAATGAGTTTATGGTCTCAGTCGCTAGTTTCAAGTGTTGTTCAACACAGCATGATGTTCATTTAGTAAATGTTGGTCCTATTTAGGGGGAAATGGACAAAAAATCAGCGTATGCTTTAGGGACTACCTTGTGATTGACATGTTGCTACCATGGCAACCTGTTAATCAGGATAAAGGCGACTTGTGCTCTGTGTAAAGTTTTTTTTAATACAAGGCTGTAAGCAGGAGAGGGAGCACATTAATTGTTTAGTTAACCTTTTTATTTTTCATAATTTTAACTTTGATTACATTTTAGTTTAGTTTATTCAGGATGTATTTAACAGATTAAACATGTTTACAGAATAACATAAATAAGTTTCAAACCTGTTGAGCCCTGCTGTATAAAAGAAGTGGATGGTAGTCATCATGACATCACCCATTGGTTTGTGGACTGGCGTTTTGAAGCCTCAAGGTGAAAAGTAGGGTAATTTTACCATTATTTCTAATGCAGTCGGACTTTTCTTTGCAACCAGAAGAGTCACACCCTGCTGACTGTTCAGTAGAATGTAGGTTTAACGGACTTCCACGTGTCCCGCTTGGCCATGAACCAATTTTCCCACGTTGTTGTGTCTATGTTACTAACTGGGACACAATCTTTTGAAATTGGTCCAGTATTGAACCAGCACGCAGCAGCAAAACAGGGCCGCATCGTAATCTTTGCGGTACAGTTGCACCCCTTCAGAGTATGTCCACAAAAGTAGGGGTTTTTGCCACTGGCTCAGATGGTGTAATTTCTTATGGAGTATTGATTTTACTGAGCTGCACTGATTAATGAGAAAAAAATGCGTTCACTTGCAACTTGCCTCCAGGTCACTCCTGTACCCAAGTTTTTTTAAAGACAAAATGCTCTGTGTTTAGAAAGGCTTAATGTGTGTTCCCACATTTCAAATGTTTATATAGTAGAGAAATTAATGTTGCTTCTGACCAGTATTCCTGTGCATGCCTCTTCCTCTTTTCCTGTGCATCTTGCCCATCAAGTTGATTTAAGTGGTCCTTGTTACAACATGTCGCTCGTGACCTGGTAGAGAGCAACCGGTAAGGCTGAGGAACTTTAACAGAAAGCATCCTGCAGGGCTATACAGGTCCCCAGCCTCTAACCAGCAGTTATCTGAGCTCGACTAAATGTAGGAGAGCTGTTTAGATTGTAGGAGCTGCAGGAGAAAGAGTGGCAAGTAATAAGTCAAACGTCAACCCTGTTGTTCCAGGCCTTTATAATGATACAGGTTGAACTGTTGGCCATGCCTGTGTGAAGATCATCTAAATGCAGATCATTGAATCTTAATGTGATTAGTTGACGTCTAGTCCAGTTAAAACAGTTATCAAAATGAATATTAGCAGCTACTGTACTATTACAGCTTTACTGGGGAAGTACTAGAGTAGTGTTGCAATATATACAGAGATAAATTGTCTTTAAAAGCTTTTTTCCCCCCCATTCAGGTTGAGGAGCTCAATCCAGGATATTCCAAACTCAACTATGTGTTTCTTGCTAAGGTCAGTACTAGAAGCTTAAAGGTGAAATTTCATTGCCCTTTTGTTTGTTTCTTTTGGGACTACACTGTGCACTGCGGGGTCCTACTGAGACCAAACAATGCTTTGACAGTTTATCCTTTTCTTTGGCAGTGCTACAAAGACCTGGGCCAGAGGGATAAGGCTCGGAAGATGTGTGAAGCTGCTTGTTTAATGAATGCTGTGTCCAAAGAGGTAGACCTCATCACTGACCTGTAGCAGTATTGTATTTATATCCATCTCATAAAATCATCTGTCAGGCAGAATAGTATACTGTTGAATTATTTTATTGTATACTAATAAATGTTTTTTTCATCTCAGAATGAAGAGGCACAAAAGGAGCTGGACTTACTCTGCCCAGCGCTAGGAGTGTGACAACAGCAATAGCACATTCTTTTGGAAATGTAATTTCCATGTGCTATGAGCAGTGTAGGTGTGGATATAGAGTGTATTGAGAGACCACCATGTTAATTCACTCTGTGAGTGGAGGGAGGAGTGCTATGGCATTATATCATCAATGGGAGCAACAGGCTTCCACAGTCAGAACTGTAATGTGTTTTTTAATAGTGGAAAACAAACTTTTCACACCTGTTTGTATCAAATCAGTGAGAGCATTTGTTTTCCCTCGCTCAAATAATCAACTCTATGAGGTGGGTTTTTGTTTATTTTAATTGTTAAAAGAAGTTGGATTAATCATAAGTTGGCAGTGTGTAGTAAGAGGTCCAATGAATCCGCCTGCGTTGGGTTACGGCTGTGCCGCTGTTGCCGGAGCTTATCGCGGCCATTCTGGTCAATGCTTGTGAGTCCACCAGACGCACCGCCGCGTGTCCCAGAAGCATCCCAGACGTGGCTCTCCTCTCCGCAGAGAATAGGTAGCTAGTCTATTTTTGACGAAAGCCCTGGCAGCACAGAGTAGATCAAACCGGGCAGGAAGTCACATAGAACGGCAGAGAATCTGGTCAACTTTCAAAATAAAACACCCTGTGCAGACTCCCGATTAGGGATAAAACGGTATGAAAATTTCATATCACGATTATAGTGACTAAAATTATCACGGTTATCAGTATTATCACGATATTGTAAAAATGTGCCAAAAAATATTAAAATGTACTGATACACACACTGAAACCGTTTTATATTGACTACACTTGACAACTACAAAGACAATTGCCATTTTATTTGCATAAGAAATAAAATAACAGCAAATACCTTTTGTAAACATATGAAAATCATCTAAGTGTGCATTATCAAGATTATATATTATATAGGTAATGCATGATCCTGTGGACAATTACATGAAAACAAATAAGTCTAGAAGACAGTGATAGTAACTGCAATGAGCCCAAAAATGTACATAAATACAGAGAGTCTGTAGCGTTTCTAGATATGCTGGCTGGTTGACTAAACTGCGTAACGTGTTATCATGTGTAGTGGACGATTAGACTTTGCCGACGCACACAGCAACAGAGCAACGTGTAGCGTTTTTACAAGAGCAGCTGACACAGAGCTTCAGTTTACACGCTGTTAGCAAGTCAGAGAGACAAACCAAAGCTAAAAATTAACTCACCCTGCATTCACTATAAGGAGCACTCTAATAAAAACTAAAATATGAGCGGACTTCACAGTGACTGAAAAATCTCTGCAGCGTTGTCTTCCGTTGACCCAAACAAACCCACATTGCATTCTGCGCATGCGCGCCTGCTTCTGGGAGACGCTGGACAGTTTGCCATAACAGCGCGGTTAACCGTACCAGGTTATCATGGTAATTAAAATGTGTACGGTAATGATAACCGTCAGGAATTTTACCATGGTTTACCGTTAAACCGGTAATCGTTTCATCCCTACAGCAAAATCAAGCAGGAAAAACTTTCAGGGAAAGGACAAATTAACAACAAGTCAATAACGACCGCTCCTCTACTGAAATGCTTCTGAGAGGCTTCCGATTGAAGTAGCAGAGGACCAAACAAAGCAGTTGCGCAGCCTAACGCAAAGCAGACGGAGTGAGTGGACATTCGGAGTTATCTCCCTGTTTTTTTGTTGAGTCTCCCACCACACATTCAAGGGGCAATAACAAAAGCACATCAGACAATGGCGCACCCAAACAAAGATCTTGGAATGCTGTGACCACAGGATGACCTCGTGCCCTCACCGTGAGTGTTCCCTGGCAACATTAAAACGCAGACTTTAAATGATTTGATCTTACAGTTGACACACAGATTGGAAATGTTCTTTTATTAAGTATTTTATGAGATCTGATTGACTGTCCAAACTCCATTGAAGACTTTATGAGAATATGTGAGAGTTTAGGTGGGTTTACTAACATTTATTAACCGTTGGTTAACAACTGAACCTGGATATTTGCCTTTTAATACTATACACCAGATGTCCTCAGTTTAATGTGCTCTTTTGTATCTTTTTCCAGATCATTCGCTAGAAACTTTAAGCAAGAACCCATTAGTGATTTCAAGGTTGCTTCTTTAAAGTTTCATTTATAACCCACCCCTACAGGTGTTTTTGAGCAAAACCTCCTTTTTAATACATAGATCCTATTGGAACCTTTCAGGATGGGTTCCTAATCCTTGTAGTTAATTTTTGAACATTTACATGGGGCTCTAACTCCCTTACCCTTTTTTTTTGGTCTTTTATTATTTTTAAATTTGTAATCGAAATCTGTGGAGTGGAGTAGCATCCTAAGCACACCACTCGGACTTGGTATCCAAAGTTAAATAAATGTTTTACTGTTTATAGAAGGCTCCATACATATATTACATATATAAACAATGCTTAATTATCCTGGTTAACGTTCATTTAAAGTTTTGCTCAGGTTTCAATTAATGTAAAAAATACCCCCAATTTTTTAAACATATAGTGACAACAGATCATCATCATCATCAGGTTACTGGCTTCCATGTAAATGGAGCAAGTGTAGAGCAAGTGTTTGTGTTTCTCTCTGTTAACAGAAAGGTTGGACCGATGGCTCTCTGGTGAACTATAATGACTAAAGCAGAGGATGCAGACCCATTGCTTTGACATGATGTGATGGTCCATACGTTTGCACTTCAGGTTAGATAGTAAAACTAAAATTTGATCTGATTAAACTGAAGAAATGTTAAAATAGAAAAAATGTTATTGTTGTTTTATGCATTCATAATTATTTTACACTTGTTTATGTTTCTGCTAAATCTTGTTAAGTGTGATGCATTTGAGACTTTTATATTGTGTGAAACTATTAAGCTTTAATTTTGTTTACTGTTGGGTTATGTTTTTGAGGAGTGTATGGGAGTCAAATTAATTGATTTAATGTTGTTATGGCTATGTGAATTGTGAACATTACAAGAAGAATCATTTTTGTGTCACTTTACAGTTTTTTTCTACAAGTGCTACGAATGTATTTGATTTTCTTCAAATGCCAAAGCAAGTAAAATATTCCTGAAGTTTATATCAAGTCTGATACACTACATAAAGATTATACTGTACAGTGTCACAGGCAGTGTGCACTGAATGATTAATGGTACTGGTGTCTATAATTAAATCTGTGCAATCCTGAAATGAGTTGTCAGTTTGTCATTTGTCTTGCTTGTACCTCATCTTGTTTGCCTGCTCGTTAGTTTTATTGCTGTTTATGAGGAATACCCTTTCACAATAAACAATGTCATCCGTAACTTATTATGAAATACATTGATCATATTCCAAAAAAACAAAAATGTAACAAGCAGGCTCCTATGTGACTATAAATGATTGTGTGGAGTTTTAAGGCATCCCTTCTCCCCAGACTACATTTTGTGCCAGGGCAATTGGGAATTTGTTACTGGATCAGATTCAGGCATACTTCCCACCAGTCTGTTCATGTTTCAGCATTTTCTTGCCTTTGTAAAACCACACTAAATGGGTGCCTCCCAAATGAGCACAGGTGTTTGTTTATATAGTCGTGAAATCCTAACATTTCCTTGATTTTATTAGCCTCCTGTGCACATGATTTAAAAGTCTCAGTTGAGACAGCAGCAGAATTCATTTGCAGCTGTGTTTTTTTCCTTCAATGTGAAGCACATTTTGGCTGTTTTCTTTCTTTTCTGTATTCACAGGCATCATATAGTATGTCTCTGTATTTGATGGCTTCTAATCTTGATGTCTGTACATGCAGGCCTAAAAGACTCCAGGACTCCATGTTGAATACGAGTGTAGAGGCTGCAGCTTTCTAACGTTCTTTCTCGTGATGTCCATTAGTAGATGCCCATAAAGGACTGCGGTCCTTCACCAGCATGTGAGAATCATCCTAACTTTACTTGGCGTTTTCTTAGACTCCTCCTTTAGTTTGGTGGTTAGTATGTCATTAAAAAATGCAATGTTGGCCATTTTGGTTTTATAATCTGCCAAATATAACTCTTCTGAATGAAATCAAGTCATTTTGAGGCAGAAACTACCTTTCAGTCAAGTAGAAGCTGCAGCCCCTTTCTGGCAAGTGAAATACTGCATGTTATGGGTTGTATTGGCCACTTAAAGGTATTTCAACAGGTAAAAAAGACTGGATTGTTGGTACAAGTTAAATAATATCAAGTCATAAGGATAATTGCTAAAAAGATCATGTTTTTATTTTATATATAACTCAGCAGGAAGTCATGTTAATTACAGGCTACAGTCTGTTTACCAAATATAAACAAGGATATTAGACATATCCCTACCAAACACACGATCCATCGGCAACAACAGGCTTCTATTATTGCTTATAATCACGTAAATGTCATGCTTGATCACACGATAAACAGCAAAACACTTAATTGGCCACAATTGTGATTATTCCGTTAAAAGAAACATTTAAGTCATAACTTTGCTATTACCACAGATATAAAGTGATATTTGTTTGCACGTTATGTCTGTTTGATCCAGATGCAGCTGTCGCCCCCTGGACGGGGACGTCTCGTCACTCTACCTTTAACCCTCTCAAAGGTCAAAGGCCGCCTGACCCACCAGTATCTCCCACTTGCTCCCACACATAATGTACATATTTGATAATATTAGTAATTAGTTTGTGGTAACATCATTAACACATAGTCATCTGGGTATGTGGGCCATGTTAACACAATATAAATGGAAATGATTCAGAATGTATTTTTATGTGATGTGGGGTCCAGCGAGCTTCTCTGTGAACGCCACGTTTGCACAGTCTTGCTAAGGTTCATTCAGATCTCCAACCATCCCTCCACTCACTCACAATCGCATCTCAGTTATGTCTCTAAGTTACACAACTTACAGTCAACAGCAGAAGGATCTTGTTGTGTATTTGTGCTCCTCGGCCAATGCAGGATACAAGCTTAAATAGAGAGATTCGCGTTAATCTTGTTAATGCAGTCTTGACAGGTCTAAGCTGTAATGACATGTCTTACCACTACTTATGTATGTGATGTTTTCATCTTTCTCAGCAGGCTTGCTCCACCACAGCCTTCCTTATGATGTTATCAGCCAAACTCATACAAAGCACCTGCTTTACCGTGCAAGGCTTTTCTCCTGTCATCTTAGTTTTTAATCAGCGTGTACCTCAAGTGTTCATGTTTCCTTTGCGTTTCATGTCCATGATTTGCAGGAGTTCACAGTTCTGTGGTTGGACTGTATATTGCTCCCCTCTGCAGCTTGCTGTAATGCAAGGAGGGTAACACAACAGAAGCAAAAACACCTGAAGGCGGGTATTGTCTGCAATTACAACTCAGGTCATTATCCCACTGATACAGGCATATTAACCTTGACATTGTCAGCGTCTCTGTACTTCTCAGCTCGTTTGTATTTGATGATCTGTCAGCTCAGTTTGACTCCTTTATTTCAGAAGAGAGGTGCAAAAGCAAACTCTGTGTTTTCCTTCCAACTGCTTGGAGCGTTGCCACACATGACTTCACTGGCACTATTTAGTCTTCAGATTTAATTTTGCACTTGTAAAAAAAAAAAAAAAAAAGGGAGAACGGAGAGAGGAATATCAGTAATCATCCACTGTAGTTTTATCTGAATTTGTCACGCACTCCGAAAGTTGGCTGGCCGCATGGCTGCAAGTACAGGATGTTCTGGCAGGGCGAGATAAAACGCTTTGCAGGGAAAGGGATCTCCTGATTTGGCACGATGCCGAGAGATTGTTGAATTTTTTGTTTTTTGTGTGTACACTGTGTGTTTGTTGTGTTGTGTAATCAGCTGTGAGTACAGAGTCACGGTTGAAACAAACTTAAATGTAGAAATTGTAGAAGTTTTTATTTTTTTCTTGACTGTATGTCGGACTGAGCTTTCTCTGCTTAGAAACTGTAAATGTGTCAATTACATTTTGAAACCTTTTTAAAAATAAAAACCTACATCAATGAAAAAAACAATCGTTCAAGGGCATGTTTATTATGTAAGGCAAACAAACTGAAGAAATACTCAGAGTACTGCATTGCTGCAGTGAGCAGTAATTACAGCATGTCTTGTTTCAGTCATCTAAATAATCTAGGTCTACAAAAGAAGCATATGAGGTAAGATGTCAGGTATGCCTCAAACCCCTTCAGGTTTACTATATTGCTAGCTGTTAAGAATCTGTCAACTTTAATCTAATTTAAGTTTTTATGTTATTATTTGGTGACAAAAGCAATTTTAAACAGTTTTTCAGAATGTTGATGTTTTTTATTTTCTTCTCCTGCACTGTACACAACAGCACTGTATATTATACATATGCAGTATTTTAAAACATGACTCAGAGGCTGAGAACCACACCACCCTCCGGAAAGATGTAATTTCCATCATGGGTTCAAACATGCAGTTTACTGAAGTATTGAACAAATTCGAGGTAAGCCTACTTGCGCTTTACTTGAGTCTCATCGGAAGATATTTTACTTTTTACTACACTGAATTTGTCTGACAGCTTTAGTTACTAGTTATATTTTTTATATAATTCCTATCTAGTGAAAACCATGTATTTCCTGAGTTGGTGATTTTGAATTAGTTTTTTTCCCCAGTTTTTTTCCTTTATAGGTTGAGAACATTCTCCTACTTCCTTCTTAAGATAAATAAACTATTTAAACCCGCCTTGGATCAGCTGGAAAATGCACTTATTAGAGATATGTGGTTCTCACAGGACAGCAACACATCAAACATATGATGAGTAGAATATGATGCACTGTATAAACAGTATATAAAGTAGTTAAAATGAGCTCAACCTTAAACATCTATCAGTAAAATGCAACATGCACAGTGAAGCAACAAAAAGATTATATATGGACTAACAGTAACACTTACAAGGGTCATTTTACTGCAGAATAACTACTTTTTCTTTTTATACTAGAAGTACATTTAGCTGATAATAAATTTGTTACTTTTGTAAGATTTTAATACAGGCCTTATGTGGAGTATTTTCACAGTGTGGTATTAGTTCTTTTAATTAAGTAAAGGATCTGAATACATCTTCCACCACTGTAAACATGTCATGACACAGCCAGGTTGAAAAAATGATACAGCCGAAAGCAAACAAATGCTCAAATCCAAGAAGGTCTCCCATGCTGAGACAGCAATTAAATGAGTATATAAAGAATGTCAAAAGTGACCCCCAGTATTTAACCCTCGTTTTGACAGCATGAATATTTCTGTAAATAAAACCATAGGAAGAAGACATAATTTGGTTACTGGCATCTTTAGCATGGAGATGAAAAAATGAAGTGAAAGGTTTTCCATAAAGCAGCATTCTACAACATTCAAACAGAAACATAAAAGGTTGTAACAAAAACAGAGAAGTAAATGACTAAATAACACTGAGCTATTATTCAACTTTTCATATGTGCATTGGACAACAGTTGACAGAAACATGCAGGTCGGTTTGGCGTACCCTTTACGCTTCTTTGCCTTGTTTTTCAAACAGCTACAGTAAGTTTCAGAATATAGATGCATTTCAAAAGCATTCTAATTCAAATAAATGCCAAAAAATATTTGCTATTTCATTCACCTTATTCCTGAGTAACTAAGCATTTACACTATATATTTAAAAGAACATGTTAGTAGTAATGAGGATTTTCATTTTATTACAGTGCTGATGCACTCCATGAGCTTATTTGCCTGTTCATGCAGAATGACATCTGTCAGGACCTCAGATGGCACATTATCCTGTAACTCCACTTTATTTATTTTATTCTTCAAATAGTACATATTGTTGTATGTTTTGAGGAGTTGAGGATGTTGCATTACAAAGTTTCGGAACACTTATTAAGGGGGGAAAAATCTTATTGTTAAAATCTGACAGCAAAAATATTAATAGAAAGCATGACAACACTATGACGTCCCTGTAAGCTTGATGGCTTCTACTAATAAATCCATTGGTATTCCCACACAATCACAAGGGTGTGTTACAGCAGCTCTTTAAGCTTCTAACTCCTGTAACCGCAATGTCGCCTGTACTGAGGTCTGGTTGAGACTTGGAAGGCCATCACTGAGGCCAGCGATGTGCAGCTGACTTCAGTCCTCCACCTTGATGAATGAAAAAGGAAGAGGCTAAGTTGTATGTCAGACTGTATTTAATGTTGTATTAAACCAGATTAGTCCCAGGTGGACTGCTGGTAGTGTGAGATGTGGCCTCTGTGTGTGTGTGTGTGTGTGTGTGTGTGTGTGTGTGTATGTGTGTGTGTGAGAGAGAAATTTAAATGAACTTCTGTCTTATGTGTACATCAAACATTGTTGTAAAGAAACATTCCTGGGTTTTTCTATTTCATTTTTATTAGAAAGCCCATGATACTTCTCGGTTGTTTTTAATGTGTCCCAAATGGGTGTGAAAAGAATAATTTTGGAAGTTTGAAAATTAATTAATTAATTTATTTGTTGCACAGATATACATCTGGGGCAAAAAGGACAAAGTAGAGAAGAAGAAAAAGTGAGTGTTCAGGTACAACAGGAGTCAATCATAACAGAGGGCGTTCCCGTCCTCTGGAACACCTGTCGATTACGTTCAGACCAGTCTGAGCCCTCCGTCCCGACCTTCTCCCTACGCGGACTTTCTGGCTCTTCATGCGTTCTCACCTGACATGTTTCTCTCTGTGACATTCACGTGTAAAATGACAATAGTCTTTGCACAATATAAGTAAGTAGAGACTAAATGGTTTGAAATGACACGCAAGAAGCAAAAAAGGCATTGTGACAACACGCGAAATGAGTCACTGAGCGTGTTATTTATACGTTTGGTGACACCAGGCCTGCAGGAGATCTGCGCTCCACTGAGTGCACTTTTCTAGTTTATGAGTTTGAGTCTGATGAGGGCTCGCCTTTGACCTCGGCAGCGAACGCATGCCTGGTGGCCACATTCAGCAGCCTCATGTCATCACGGAGAGACACTGCTATGGAGAAGGCATGAGGCTTCAGAGTCAGACCATAGTTGTAGTCCAGTTTGGGGGGTCTGGCTGGGTCCGAAATGATGAGGCACTGGTGGGCCATTAAGGCCGTGAAGAGGAACAGCTGAATCTTGGACAGCTCCTCGCCGATGCACCGCCTCTTGCCCAGGGAGAAGATGAGCACGCTGCTGGCTATGTCCTTGTTCAGCGCACCGCTCTGGTCCAGGAAACGCTGGGGGTCAAAGGTCTCTGGATGGGACCACATGGCCGGGTCGTGGTTTATAGACCACTGGTTGATGAAAACGACTGTGTTCTTTGGGATGGTGTAGCCCATGATGGAGGTGTCTGTGGTGGCGGAGTGGGGGATGGTGAGCGGCATGAAACTTGTGTAGCGCATCACCTCGTAGATGAAGGCCATGACGTAAGGCAGCTGCGGCTGGTCATCGATGGAGGGGAGCCGGCTGCGGTCCACCACCTTGTCCACCTCCTGCTGGAGACGCACCTGCATCTCAGGATACCTACAGTCACAGGTGAGACCTACGTTTTAGATGGCTACTACACACATTTATTTTCCCCTTTTCTTAATAATATAACAAGTGAGCCACCATCTGTGTAGAAAGCTGACATTTAGTGGCTTTTTGTAACCAAAGATAGTGCACCGTGTCATTTCATCTGAGGATATGATGCACATTTATTATAAGTAAAATAACAAATAGGCATATCAAGGCAGCAGGCCCTGATGGGATTAAACAATCAAGCAATATTAGAAAATGAACTTCTGTAAAATCTGCCAAAGATCTTGCTACTTGTATGGTAAAAAAAAATAGCTGACTGGGCACTTCATTCACTCTCACTGGTGTGCAGTTTTAGCTCTTTATGTATTGCTGCCAGTACCTCAGCTCCCCCATCAGGCTGTTACATAACACAAATGCTAGTGAACCTCCTCAGGTCTGTACAGCTTTAGCAGCAGGATGAGGGCCAACTCTGATTCATTATTATTTCTCATGATAAATCTATACCGTGCATGCATCTAATTGGTTGTAATCTTAAAATGATAAGGAAACGATGCTTACTTGACAAGTATGAGGATGATCCACTGCAGTGCAGTTGACAGTGTGTCTTGACTTGCTCCAAATATGTCCCCAACAGTGGGGGGCACATAGTCTTTCTCTGATAAAACCCCTTTTTGTTCTCTTAGTTTGTCCAGCGCCACTATAAAAGCATCTGTCATGTCCCTGATGGTGCTTGACTTGATTGTTTTTCTGTGTTCAATAACCTTATCTCGAATGAACACACCAAACTCCATGTTGAGTTTCTTGAAGTTGTTAAATACTGTTTTGATTGGGTTTGGGAAGTACTGGAGCCAGGGCATCACGTCCACTATGCTCCCTGCGCCCACTGTTTGGGTGAACTGTTCGTTCCTGCCCACCACCTGCTGAAACTCCTGGTCATCATAGGAGTACCTTTTCCCGAAGCACACCGCGCTCATTGTGTTGGCTGTGGACACCACGAGATATGTCATGGGCTGGAAATATCCGTGCGCCTTGGTTTTCCCAAGAAACAGCTGCAGGAGCTCTTTGAACTCGCAGAGAATGTGGTGCTCAAATGTCTTTTTGGTTTGTGGATTCCCGGTGGAAAACATCCGCACAGTGGAGTGGGCCACTTTGCGGTGCAGTTTCCACCAATCCGTGATGGTGTTGAACGCGAGGCTGTCCCCGCTGGAGACGTACTGGAAGGAGGTGAAGTCCGGTCTGCCGGCAAATTCGAGTCCCTGTTTGACCAGCGCCTGTTTGATGGAGTCACCGTTCAGCACCACCACGGCCCGAGAGCCGAGCTTAATCTGGAAGACGTTGCCGTATTTCTTCGCCAAGCGCGTAAAATACAGGTGCGGCGCCTTGCCCATTTGCGCAGCGTTCCCGATGACCGGCCAGGCGAGCGGACCGGGCGGGCAGCGGTCAGACCGCTGCCTGAGCCACCGCCGCAGGTGGAGGGAGAACAACAGAGTCACACATGCCAGCAACAGAGCTCTTGAAATCGCTGGGTTAATCACATCCAACGTAACATCCATGATGTGATTCCTGCAATGGGAATGTGATAATAATATCAATATTAACGGCTTTTTTAAGGGTTAAAATGGTACAGCACAGGGCGTTGGCATGTGAAATTAAATGTAAAAAATAAATAGTGTTGAATCATGAGGTGATTAAATACCTGCTTATGTCCTTATGTTCACTGAAAAATACCAGCCTTTATGATTTATCCCAAAAAATATAACTAATAACTTCAAGTCCCACTTCAAATGTATTTACCCATCAACTGAATGGACAGACTACATTTTAACCCTCAACAGTATTAGGTCATTACAACGCTTCCCGACACATCAGATCCACCATCCAGAACACCAGCCTCACATGAACAGTCATTCAAAAAGTGTGCAGCCTCTTGTGCATCCACACACAATGTGCGAAAGCAGTGCGTGTCTCCGTGTGTGTGCTCCCTGCTCCCTGTCCGCAGCCTGCCCATGCTTTGAAGCCCCTCAGCACCAAGTGAAGCCATTTATCCCCAAACAGTGCAGCATCACGGCCCGTCAGCGCCTGTGTATAGCTTTCGTTACAGTGGGCAGGTTTGTTGCAAAGGGTGTCACCCCACCCTCCCACCATCACCTCCTCCACCACCCACCTCTCTCTCTCTCTCTCTCTCTCTCTCTCTCTCTCTCCTTGAGTGTACTTGCCTACAGGCAAGCTTTAAACTCAAGGCTAATTGTGAAAGTTGAGAAAGATAAAGCCTATCTGAGGTGTTTGGATATTCTTTGTAATACTAATAATACTAAGACTAATACAGGACTGTGCACGCGCTGTTATAGATTTGACCATCTTAAATTACTGGTGTTTTATGATGACAATAAACGCTTTAATATTAAGTATAAACCTCCTATTATTATTATTATTATTATTATTATTATTATTATTATTATTATTATTATTATTATTAATAATATTGTGTTATATTGGCCTATTCTAAGGAACCTTGTAACAAATGCTGATAAAAATTATGTTAAAACGATCTTGTAGGTTATAATAATAACAATAATTATTAAATCTAAATGTAAATGTAAATAATAATAATTATTAATTTATATAAATCAGTCTTACTCCATATCTAGCTACATGAAGATTTTGTCATTTTTTACAGCTTCCTCAGCAATATTAGAAAACTAGGTGTGCTTGTAACAACGCGGGTCTGCCTGAGGGGAAGTAATCCTCGACACAAATCAATGGAGTTCAACCTTTTAAAACTAAATTATACAGCTCAAATCCGATGTAAACATTCATTGATAACAGCTGCTTTATCATAGATGTGACGACGCATTTTTTTCAATTTTTACACAATGTTATAGGCACATTTAGCCAAAACATAATGACACTTTTAAAATAAACTTCTATTAAATGCAAATTTTATGGCTTCAGGGATTCGGCCCGTGTGTCTGAATGTTTTTTTTACTCGAACTGTGATCACGTTGTATAGAGGAGAGTTACTGAGTCAATGGGCCTGCATGGGTTGTGTTGTTACAAATTACAGGATGACAGACATTCTACACTCACAGCAGCTTTTGATCTACGGGATTGAAAAGAAGGATGAGCCTGATAACACAGTTTCACTCACATTGCCATTTTTGCGTGAAGTGTTTCCTGCCTTTTAAAGTTGTTTCGATGAAATTAGAATTAAGGGTGTCCTTTCTCACCAAGCCACCAGGAGGAGGCGAACCCCGTGTTCAACTCATTAATTTCCCCCAATTAACAAACATGCTGAACCTCAGATCTGTCCCGCAGGACACTACACCCTGTTGGCTATATCTCACTTACCTGTTAATATATGTAGCCTTTAACTGTAACTAAAGCTTAACGAGGGCAGAGAGATAGTGATCAGTTTACATGGTTTATATGCTGGAGGCTGAAAACTCATGATTGCTATCAGCCTGTATTGTCTGTTCACTCCGGCTGTGGTAGCCAACCTCCAACGCCAGAGTCGGGGGTTCAGACCTGTCTCATCATTTTAGATAACACTCATTTATATTTATTTGCTTTTCTGACCGTTTTTTTGTTGTTGTTTTTGTTTGTTTTTGTTTTTGTTTTGTTTGTTTTTTTTTTGTTCCGTCCGCAGATGATTTTTATCTGTCTGGTCTGTTCGGGCCTTCCTGCTCAGGTCTGGTCTGGTCTGGTTTTGATGTGATTCGGGCATCCTGCTTCAGCACCGCGGACAGCGGCTCAAATAAACCGGTGATGTCCTCTGACCCTCAGGTGCTCCTCGGAGCTGCAGCTCCAGCATCTTTTAGTTTGAACAGAAGTTACCGCCACATTAATGCCACTGATTTTCCGTTTTGGTCTATCATCATTCTCTATAGGAAATTTAGTTTTTTCTTTTTTTTTTTTTTTTTACTATAGGTGTGCTGTCATTTGGCAGTACAATTATGAAGTTACTGCCACATTAATCCCATTGATTTTATGTTTTGGTAAATAAATAATGATAACCTAATAATAATTAAACAAATAAATAAAACAAACAAAAAAAAGAAACCTCTAAATATTGTAGTATCATAAATTATTCAACATGCTGACCTTATTGTACTTACTATAATATTTGATTTTCTATAATATCATCATACTCTATAGGAACTTGAGTTTTTCCATGGTGTGACAATATTTCGAAATATTTCGTTTTACCGTAGGAGTCATTTGGTAGCACAATTATGAAGAAATATTAAAATGTCAGACTATCCTTTAGTCTAATTATCATTACTGTGGTCTAATAGCCTAATCATTATTGTATCTATAAACAGCTGCATTATTGGCCTTAAAAACAACATTGGTAGCAGCAGATTATTAATAATACGTTTGATTAAAGTCTACATAAAACCATGTTATCATAAAGGATAAATAACAGAAGTATAAATGACATTCTACCCTGTTTTAATAAGATTACAAATAAAGTGACTGTACAGCATACACTTACTGAGTCACGACCCTCCTGATTGTCGTCCTCTTCGTGAACTTCTCACAAGATGACAGAGTGTGATCTTGCTTTATTTTGCTAGTGAATGGATCTATGAGGGTGGAGGCAAGCTAGTGAATAACAACTGGCCCTAGCCTCCTTTACTGGCAGGTCCCAGTAATTAGACCAAACCCCAGCAGGTCCCCCTGATTTTATTCCACATGGTCCTCGGCTAAAAAGCATGATAGATTCGCTCAAATCCTCTCATATGACCTAAACATTGCATTTTTGTAAACCTGGAATTACTGAAACTAATATTATCTTTAACTTCTAATACATTAACTGAAGGAAAATTGCTTTATCTAAATCTTTATTTGTGCTTCTCTGGTCCACATACACTGTCTCATCAGTCTTGTGTGTGTGTGTGTCAGTGGTTGAACTAGTGATCCTGAACATCACATGGTCATAAGACAGACTTATTACTCCGTAAGGTTCAACTTTGTTTTGTTAAAGGGCCACATACTCTGCGCTTGAATGGCTAAAAAGAATGTACTCCACAGTTTAATCCATAACAGATCAAAATCTCTACTTCTTATTGCAGGTTATTTAATTCTGATAATGTCTTCTCATAGCCTACTAGTTAAAAGACACGATGGAGAAATTGCTGTTTTGTCTGAGAAAAGTGGGGAAACCAACCAATATAATTTAAAGATTTGCCTTAAAAAATAATTTTACAACTTTTGTAATATGTAATCTTCAATAAATTCCCATTTGAAACTGTTTTCTACTTTGTTTGGTTTGTTTTTTTCCACTATTTTCATCTGTGTAGCTGAAGGTGAACAATTATCACTGTAGTGGACCAGGAACACACATTGTCTTTGCATGAGGCTGCATGTTATTTGAAATAAATGTTTTTTAGAGTGCAAACATTAATGTATTTAGATATCATTGCAGCTTTATGCATGAAATCAATTACCAGTGAGCTCTGTTTCTGTGCAAGACTCCCAAATATAGCCCATAAACCCATATTTGTTTCTGTTTGGATGCCGAACCTTTTAGCTAATCCCCTCCAAGGTGCAGTGAAGTGAGTTTGCTTGCAGAACAACGTGTAGGGTAGACGGGCCCACACAGTGGCCTATGCCTTGGGCCCCCAAAGCTCCTCACTGCATGCAAGTTCACTTTCAACACCAGTTTCCCTTCCTGCTTGACTGACAGCTCAATTGCTCATCGCGTGTGAGTGAGCATGGAGGTCAGGGAGGAGCTCAGGAAGGTGTGTACAGGTGATGATTTGCTCAGACAGTAAAGTTACAGTTACATTGTGAAGTTCCAGCCTGGCAGGGCAGCAATCATGTCTGATTCCAACAACATTTCTCACATTCAGAGCATAGTTTTGTACAGGGAAATGAGAATAAGCCATATCAGGAAGTTACATAATCTGCAAACAGGCCATTATTGATTTATGTCTGTAATTAGTGGCAGCATGCTTAGGACTTCGGAAGAGCTGCTCACCTTTTACAGCTCTTACTGGGCTTATCTTTCTCTTTGAATAAATGCTGGGAACATCTTAGGAAAACAGAGGAACAGAGGTGACTGCCCAAGGCTACTCTAAAGGTGCTGAGCAGTCACGCACATGTGCTTCATCATGGGGGCGACAACTGAAGGGAAATCCACTGACAACTTTACTGAACACATGTCTACCTCCATGTGGTTGTCAGGGTTATGCACAAAATAGAGCCGTCTGATATAGCTTTTTAGATTCTAACATACCAGTGAGGTCAAACATAAATGCATTTGGACATAATCCAATCCAATAATCCTGATTTATAGGCAATAATAAGTTACTAGATGTGAGGACATTTTGTAATTTGACAAACAAAACTGGTGAAAATATTGTAGTCAAAAAGACAAAATTGAAAACTACCTTCTTTTGGGTGTTATTTAACTTTATCCTTTAATTTAACACTAAAGGTGAACCTCAATTAGGTTAATATGTTGATATATAGGATGATAGATGTTTATGAAAGTCCAGTGCAAGACGAACATCAATACAGAGTGTGCATAATTATATATTAGCACAATGCTTTTTTATTCATGTAATAGGTTTATAAAATCAAATATGATTTCTATTGCATTGCTTCAGGAGGTGAAAACAAAAGGGCGCATGTAGAACTGCACTAAATCCTTTTAACAGCTTTAAGCCATCCAAGTAATTCAGAAACTGGTAGCCTATTGTTTTAGTGTCCAGTTTTCCAGTGAGTACAACACTTCTTGTAAAATGAAGATCTCTAAAGTAACTTAATCACAGGTGGAGACACTAAGAGAGTTGTCAGCTTCAACAAACCTCTGTTATCAACGCTTCTAATCAACAGTTAGCAAAAAGACGACTGTCATGGGTCCAAAAGTGATAAAGCATTTGCCCAAAACTACAGGTGCATTGGTCAAGAAAAATGCTAAATAATTTAAAGCTGCGTCCATTGATATTTTATATTAGCAATGGATCCAATGACTATGCATAATGTGATGCCCACAGAGAATTAGCACCCACTAGTTCCCCTCAGCACAACAAGTGTTTAGCATCTCTCAGCTATGTTTGTTTTGGTTTAACAGCCCACTTGTTGGTTTGATTTAGTCTGATTAACCCTCTACGCTACCTAGCACCAGACAGACAAAAATAGCGCAAATTTGGTGAACATAGTGAAGCATTTAGCTGCTAATGAGCCAGATATTTACCTTTAAAGAGTTGATGAAGACCAAACCAGAGCTGAAAGCAATTTATATTATGAACTTACATTTGTCTGGTGGCCAGACAAAATGAATGCTAATGTTGTTCATGTAACTGCTGGATTTGTACAATTTTGTACAATTTTCTAGTACGTAATGCCATAATGACTCTACACAGTGACAATATGTCAGTCAGTGTTGTGTTTATAGATTGTACAGCTGCCCCTGCTTTAAAATGTATTCAGAAGTAGCAAATGTTAGCATATCTTGCTAACGGGGACATTCCATCATCCTAGACAGCCATTAGCACAGGTTTTCTTTGATTTGTTGTCCCAGAGTGGGCAAAAGATCAATTATTATAGATTTAATATCTTAGATCACTTTGATGGCATATCCCAAAAACAGTAAACCGTAAAGTTGCAATGAACCATCAGGGATATGACAGGAATGCTGCATGTAATGAGTTGACGCATGCTGCTGTCTGGCATTCAACCAAATGTGACCCACCACTATAGCAGTCTGTGCTTCAAGGGTAAAGTCCTTTTTCATGACGTGTTTACATTATTTTGCCTACCACTTGTCCAGTTTTACAATCTGTAACATTTAACAGACAGGAAAATAGATGCAAAAATAGACAAGTGCATACACACACATGCAAAAACACAGAGAGACACCCAGAGACACACACATCAAGATTGTCTGTATGGCTCTGTCTTGTTAATTACTTTCCATTAGAGATGAATCAACCTGCCGCCGTGTGATTGGTCTGACTACCACCAAACCGAACTGTCATCTGGCTTGGCGATGAATCAGGGAGAGTTGAGCGCTGGGGCAAACCCTTTTACTTTGGTCCGACCGCGAGCGCCTCATTACGACTGAATGACCCCGGTGACTCCAAATGTCAAACTGTCCCCCAACAACTCCCTCCCCACACTCACCCAAAAATTTCCCAGAAGTCCACAAATCCTGTATTTTTCTTTTCTTTACTGATACTGAAAAAAAGTTCATGAGAATGATGCTAATGAGTTTTTTTTCACGTATCCTCATTGAGGTACCTCCATCTGTGTAGTCTTTTTTTTTGTCTGGCCAAGTGCTACAGAGGCCCTTGCCAAAGCGTGGTCAGCAGCCCGTGAAGGCGTCTCCCCTCCATTCTCACACTAAAAGGGCATTTTCCCCGAATTCTGAATCGGCGTGCATGTCGGATTTTTTTGTCCTACTGGAGGAAAACCTTTTCAGGGGTTTGCGGGGTCCAGTTGAACTGATGGCGCTTCTTTGGAAAGAATGGGAGGCTTATTATGTGTTCAGCTGCATGACTGCGCTTTCCAAATCCACGCCAACTAAAAAAGCCTTGCCCGCTTCCATTCTTGTAACTGTTGTCATCAGTCTTTGTTTTTATTGGCCTAATTGAAGAGACTGACAAGAAGCCCATGGAAAATAACCAGTGAATAGAATGTGAATAGCGTTTAATGAAGGCGGAGGTGTTTTGTTTTTGCAGATTACTGTATAAATGGAATGAAATGAGGATTATGTGGAAATGAATGCTGATGACACATTTTTGATCCTTGTGAGTTTTGTTCCAAATTGCATCTAGCAAATGCTGCTCCGAGCAGCAGTGTGCAGATAAGTGGTCTCTTCCTGCAGCAAACTGTGAACCGAGTGACATCTGATGCAAAATTCACATCTGATGTTAGTGCATACTGTGTATATGTAAATGAAAATTCCACCTCACACCAAAACAACATCTGTGCTCACACATACAGATGAATGCAGAGGAACACAGAGCACCAGAGGCTGCCACTTTCCCTCCCCTTGCCTGATGAGGCCTAATCTTATCTTGTCTCTGCATGACGACAATGTTGCTATTTTAACCCAAACCAGATCTGTCATTAAAAGTAACTGAAGCTTAGTTGTCTCCCCCCTTGTGTTTACATCTTCCCCCCTGTGCGAGGTCAAAGGTGAGGCAGCGCTCAAAGGAAAGCGTGGCCTCTCTAAGGCGACCCCCTCCCCGCGTCTGTCTTTGGTGTTTTTTCAAGAAAGTAATGATGACGGACAGTCATGCACGATGGGCTGCGGCCTGCAGAAGTGGAAGTCACGCGAGGGGCTTCTTGAGCCAGTTAAAGCTCCTAGCTACCAAATGAACCGAAACAGCAACGTTAGAAGAAATAGAAAGCAGAGAGCAGTGAAGGGCGATAATTAGCAGCCCAGCAGAGAGCTCAGGGTCAACACTTACTCACCAACTCCTTAGATTATTCAACATGTCTGTCTTGCAACATGCAGTAAAAACACATTTAGTATTGTACTTTTAAAATTGGGGAGCTCACAAGAGACACATTTTTAAAAGAATGGTCAAAATCAATACAGCAGAGGCTGAGATATCCACTTTTTTACAAAAAATCAATAGCATCTTTTTGGAGGGGGGTGTCGGGGTCCTAACTGACTGGCTTACTGAGCTAGAAAGCTATGGGCAGTTACAGTTAACAGTTGTTAGCGGTTACTTTAGCAATAAGTAAAGCTATCTGCCCATCAAAAAACTCCATAAATCACCACGTTTTTAGGCCTTTACTATGTCTGTGAAGTGTTCTCAGTCATCAAGGTTCATAGTTATCCAAGGAAGATTAAAATTAAGGGCAATTGGACTTGGTTGAAAATACTCAAAGACTTATCCAAGAGACTTCTTCAGTCCAGAAATGAAGTTTTCTGATGGGCAGATAGCTTTAGTCCAGTTGCCCTTGATTTTGAACTTTCCTTGGATTGTGTATTATGTTAAAATAAATATTGTCCAGTTTCACCAAAATCAGTGAATAAAGATGTATTTTGGTACACCAATCAGTGAAACACTCCCTACCTGCATCTATCATTGTTCCAATCCTAATTCTTGTCTATCTTCTGTCTGATAAAGAGTAAATTCATCACATTCAGTGCCCCATATGGCTATTTTCCAAGCCACTGTATCATATATTGCGGGAGCCTATGGGTGCAGAGTCGGTTGGAAAAATGATAGAGGAGTACTGAGAATAGCGCGATAGCTTCTTCTTAGCTAAGAATCCATTGTTGGTGGCACGTGTAGTAATGCTTTAGAGCGTTGTGAACTTCTCATGGGAGATCGTACCCACTCCCCCAAGTTACATAGTGCAAGATGAGGCATTTGGTGCGCCGAGTGGGAATCAAAGAATCACCGTTCTCCCTGTTACAAGTCATTGTACAATCAAAATGGTTTTGAAGATGTTATTTTAAGGTAAAAGTGTTGCATAATGTTGCATTAAGTTCAATTATGAACAACACTAAACCTGGAGTTGTATTAGTGCAGATGACAATACAGTAAATAGTTAAAATAGTAGAATCTCTTTATATGAACAAAATAGTAAAAAAATAGAAGGACGTGTCTCTGTTATACAAAAGCTCTCAGTCTTTGTATCACATTACAAATTGTTGTCTTATGTTTGTGTCTTCATGGCTGGAAAAGCCCAAACAAATCCAGCATCAGTTCTCTGAAGCATTAAACTGTGACTTATTTTGCCAGTCATGTGAAAACAAACGGTGTATAAAATGCCCAGCCACAACTGTGGGATGATCTGCTTCCAGAGCCCAAGGAGGTGAATGTTGCAGGCAGCGCATTTGTTTACATGGAAATGTACATGGACTGTTGTTCCTTTAAAAAAAATGTTTGTGTGTTTGTGCGAGGAAGGTCATCATGTGGAGTGTAATCAGAGGATCGACTCACAGGTCATCTTCTGCTGTACTGGATTCTGATCTGTTTTCTCCAGCAGATGCTTTCAGCAGATGCTGCTCGGCTCTTTGTTTGTTTTTTGTCTTCAACGGTTCTTCTGACTGCATGCTTACCCTTACGTGAGGCTTCTTTCTGATGGTTCTTCTACCCGACATCCTGGATAACAACACTGGAAAAAAACAGGCATAGAAAATCGACTTTGTCCTGGGTGTTATGGTTTAACACACCTACCACAGAGTCATGATGAAAAAGCAGGAAATCATTCTTTTGGATAGTAAACATTAGCTGCTAATTGCTGTTATCTCATCTTTGATGCATTTCTGAGGACCTCTTCTATTCTGTTGAAAAACTTTGGAGTGAATAAACACTGATTGTACTGGAACTCTGGACAGATGTCTGTTGGAAGTGAAGCTAGATTTGACAAAGACTGATACTGTTTGCATGATTGTGGTAGTTTAAGCTTTGTGGTTTTTATTATTAAATGAGCTGTTTGCCGTTAAACGAGTTGTTTGCCGTTGTCATGAAGTAGATCACATTCATCTTTGGGAGGATGTTGCATGTGTTATAACTTATAATACACATTATAATAATTTCTTTGAGGAAGGTAAATAAAAAAAGGATTTGATTTGCGTGATTAGAGTAGCTTTTTAAAGGACATTTCCCATGTTTCTTTTCAAGTTTTATCTCCTTAACTACTTGACCTTTTTTCTGACCATATTTAAATCCGTGCATTATGATGTTAGATTTTCAGATGTATTTTTACTAGTATTCCAGGCAGCCATTGGTTCCCATTCATTTCCATTCTAATGGCAGATTCTTGAAAGTTGCATCACTGTTGCACAGTAAACCAGCAATGAAACTGCATTACAGTTAATGCAACATTTAAAAAAAGAATACAGACTTTATTTTCATTCATTCAGTTAACTCAAGCAGGTTTGAGAGTCTGCTACTATATTTTCAATTTGTATAGAAAATAATGGAAACCAGTTCTAAAACACACCAGCATGGCTTCCAGAACGGTTAGCTGTCATTTAAAGTATTCCTGGGGGATTTTTTATCAGTTCAGACAAAATGCAGCTGTGTGCAGTTCATCGAGGTCATTGTGTGATAATGGGCCTTGAAGGAGGAAGCCGCATGAGATCCCTCCCCTATAGTCCCATATAACCTAGAGGTTGTTGCTGATTCAACATTCACAGTTCATCAGATAGTGTCTCATGGAGGCAGATTAAGCCATGTAATGAGGTTTCTTTTACTGGCGTCAATATTTTGTAAAGCATTTTTGATTTCATTTCTCTTGCTCAGAATGACAGGATCGTCTGTGCGTTGAGAAAAATGTGTGAAATCATGACTTACAAATAGCATAAGGAACAATATGCAAATGTTTGGTGTTTGGAGATTATATTTTATTTGACATTACATTATTATTATATGGCTGTGCACAATTGAGTAATAGTAATACCTTTCTCTGTGTTTTCCTTAATCATGATATTGTAATAATTACCAACCAAATGTTTTTAAAAGTCATCATGCAGAGCTACAGGATTCAGCACAACAACAAAAAACACACAGATATTACACAAGCTCTGTAATTATGAAATATATGTATTAGTCACGTTGTTGCATTGTATGTTAATGTCCTTGAAAAAAGAGATTAACAGTAAACGAAACACCCTGCACTGATAGATAGGAATGGCTCCAACTGATAGTGTATACAATGTTTGGTAAAGATGAATCAGAGTCTGTGAAGATCAACAGTGAAAAGCATTTTAACAGGCTCAAACAGAAAATTTAAACAGTTTTCATTTCTAATGCAAGAAATTATGCCATAATATTTCCATATTCTAACTATAACTATAACATTTGGAAAATGTATTAAGTATAGCAGTTAAGGCATCCTTCATTCTTAAATTTAAATGTGGTATATCTCAACCTTTATGTTTTATTGGATCCAATTTTTAATAATCTTTCATATGCTGTGTGTTTTAATCAGTGCATGTAAAATACATTATATATACTGTGGATAGTCAAGAGAAAAAAATCTAAAATATTTTTAGAAATCATAGCTAATTCAGTAGAGTGAAGGAGACAGATGGGATGTCCTATTGTACTAAAAAAAAAGAACCACAAATAGAAATAAATACCACTGTGTAATATGTTGCTATAACCTACAGTGGAAACAAACTACTTCCTCTCCACCCACATCCCCCTTCCCCCCAAGACTAAAAACCCCTCACAGAAATAAAGTCCCAGCGGATCTGATTCTATTGAGAGAAGGAAGGGTGGAGGAATACAAGAAGAGCAACACAGCAAAACATACAACAACATCTTCTGAATTAAAAACATACCCACATTCTGTTTTTATTTGTGTAATTTGATCAGAAATGACACGACATTTCATTGTTAAACAGATATTATATACCTACATTTGATTAATTCAATCCACTAACTTTCGAACAAAAATCACAACTTCAAATTCATGTTTGAATACCTTTTTTAAAAAATATGTTTGATCAAAATCAAAGTATCTTCATTTAAGTGTAAAAACTGTTATGACAGTATCAAAGTAAACAAGCTGCTTCCTTTTAGGAATCCTAAAGTCTCTTTCAGATCTTCAGATCTTTAGATCTTCAGGTCAACATATATCACCATCACTGGTTAGAGTGTGCGCTGTGTGATCAGGTTTTAGTCCAACAGATCAGTGTGAAGCAACTGTGTCTATAAAACGTGCTTACTTTTATTACATTATGTAAAGGGACAGACATCACGCAGATAGGTGCGTGTTTACTTTGGATGAGACACACTGTATCGAAATAGAAGGCGCAGCTTTTAAACTTTTCCAGTCTTTTTATAGCTTTAGATGCAGCAATCATCACGGAAGAGAAAACCACGCAAATATAAATCAGCATTTATCAAATTTCAACAACATTGATTGAAGTGCTTTTATTCCCTTTCTCTTTTATTTTTAAAGTAGTACTTATTGTTAAAATCTGGCGACTGAGACTTGAATAATAATATATAATAATTCAAGCTTCTGTCCTTCAAAAATCTAATTTGATTTGGCATGTTTGCATTAAAGCTGAGTTCAAAGTGAGACTCTAAAACCCAGATGGCTGTGGGAGTTAGTAGAATAGTGGTGATTCGACCCCCATACAACAAAAGGACCGCCACTAAATAAATAACCAACCCATAAAGCGTGGAGGTCCCCTGTTGTGTTGGGAGGAAATGGTCTTACACACACACACACAAAAGAAAAGACTCCAAACTGAGTCAGTGGCGAGAGACTCTCAAGCATGACGTTCTCATCATGTTGCCACAACACTGTCAGAATGTCACAGCTCCTCAACATGTTGCAGATAAAGGTGACACCAGGGGGCCGGGCACCCTTGGACAATCAATCTGAAAAGCCGCGAAGGATTTTTCTTACAACTAAAGAGAGAGTGAATATTGGACATTTCAGATGGCCAAAAACATGACTCCAAATAAATGCTGACATTGCCAGTGCTCCGTGTCGGCTGGATGTATAAATAGGGAAGTGTATGCTAACACATTAGCAATGACATTTATAATACTGTATAATACAGTAAGATGGTAATCAATGATGTGTTTGTTCTGCTGCCCTAAAGTGGCCAAAAAAATCAATTAATAGGCCCACTGCTTTAACCAAACGTTTTCCACTTGTATTTTTCTTTTTTGCAACTGCTACTAACGAAAATAGTCTCATTCCAATATTGATGATCAGTTCCTGTATGAGGGCACTTGAATACAAACTGATTTCTGTGTTTCCTAGACTAAAGACACAATTTCTCTCAAAATAGTATCCTTTCCTCTGAAAAAGCATGTTTACACCTTGGGCTTATTTATAAAAATGCATGTGCATGATGGTCATTATGGTCTAGAGGAACTTTCCAAAGTTGACAGGTCTAATTGAGGTCAGATGTATGTAGGTGCCCGTCCTCTGCTGCTGTTTGGGTGCGTCTAACGGTCGATGGCACAAAGACAGATATGCTCTAATAACTCAGACTGAACTCTAATTAGGTCCTAGCGTTGGTAGGTCTCCATTTGGTTGAGGTGAGTCCCTCCCTCCTCTCTGGATTCACAGAAGGACCTCTAACTGCTCGATTTTGATACAATAAGCTCTCATGGCCCTGAGGTGTCATGGTCCATCCACTGAGAACTTCTATCTATTCTACTTCCACTGAGGCCTTCAAACAGGACTGGCAACCCTCCATTTACAGCATGATGCAGACTATATTCAGTTGTGCCGACGTTCCCAAACCACACTCCATCTTTTTGCAGTCATATGCAGTTTTCCCATGCTGCCACACTGCGTACCCACTCCCAGTGTTAACGCCAGGCACCGTGGTTGCTAAGGTGCTAACAAGGTGTACAAAGCACTGCTGCCAGGATTGTGTGGGTTTGTTTTGTTTCTCTGACTTAAGATTGAAAGAAAAAGAAGTGCTGTCATGACTTTGGTACTCTGGAAGAGAGGTAAGAGGCTGGCCTGTCACTCTAGATTACTTCTGTCTCAGCAGGGCTTTGATGTGCACTGACAGCCTCCGATAACTTTTTACAAGTTGCAGGGACATATGCTTCCTCTATGTGTTTGGATTGGCTCACATGGACAGGACACAGATTGCACGGTGAAGTGCATTTGCAGTGCGCGAGCATTTCCACTTTTCCCTGAGGAAAAAACTAACCATTGCGACCTAAGCTTATTGTCCAAGCGAGCTGTATATGGTTTAGCTTTTAGAGCTGGATGAGCAACATTAAATCCTTTTCAGTCACAACATTGCAGTTGTATTATTTCCTGTCTGCTTTTAGCCCAGGCACAGTTTGTTCATGCACACAAGATGAATGTACATTCAGATGGATTTATGAATGGTATGTGAATGGTATGTGAGGCTTTTTTCCATTCATAAGTCTCTGTGTTCTGCCCTGTGTGTGAGTGTTTTTTTTGCATCCACATTTTTTGTAGTTTACATTCCTGTTTGTAACCAGGTAATGAAGTGTGTGCGTTGGACTGAATGGAACAAACCAAACTGGATGTACAAGGCTGTAGAGGCAGAAGCACGCGATTCTCTGTAATCTTCAGACTCTTGCAGGCACACACGTATGCATGCAAACACACCTGCTGGGAGATTTGCTCTGCTCTGCAACTCCAAACACATTCAAATACTTTTTAAAAAATGTGTTTATGTTGCATTGTTTTTTTTTTAGGTCAATACTATAAGCTGCAGTTCATAGACTATGTTTGATTTATGAACAGCAGGACTTGGCCTTGGCTGCTCAGTAGATGGGAGCAGATGAGGGTGTTCAGAGGTAAGATGAGCTGTCGACGAGTTATTGTTACAGGGCAATCATCACGTGCGATGGCTCTGCCCTGACAACTCTCTGTTGCACCGTCTTCTCACGAAAACATCGAGCGAGGGAGGGGAGGAATTGCAGCGCAGTGCAATATCTAATGAAGAATCTCTCAGAAGTAGCTATTAGAGTCTGTTATATCAGATAAATGGCGAGCTTGCGTGGCTATCAAGATTTTGCTGAAAGCCTTAGACGAGCTCAACTCAGTGGGACAAAACTGGAAGGGTGTCTCTGGCACACTCAGGAGGGTTACAATACAACAGAAAAATTCTTACAGGGAGCATGTTTCACTGAGTCAAGGCATCACATATCAAAGTGAATGCACACTAGACAATGAATGAAACAATGTTTGAAATACCACACTCTGCTGAAGAGTACATTGGCAAAGACATGGGATTGTTGCATAATTTCTTTTAAAAGACTCACAGGACACTTATGTCTAGATATGGGTTACAGTTATGTAATTTACATGTCTAACAAGGCAACAAATCATTTTATTCAGCACATTATGCTGACTGATTACTTTTTTTTCTCACGAGCTGGTGGAGACCAACAGTCTAGGCACACCTCCAGCTACTTGACCATTTGCTCAGTTTAAACTCTAAATCCAAGATTTTTTAAATTATCAACAGCTTTTGTTGTGGAGAAACACTGTGTCTGAGAAGTGTAGGCCAGCTAAACCAGTGGCATTTTTAGAGGACACCTTATCACTAGAGGTTGACATTTTTCTGGAATCCTGTGGGTCACGGGACTCCTGTGGGATTCCCACGGGATGGAAGTCAATTGCACAATTCATCATGGGACTGGGTCGGGACTGGAAAAAAAATTACTGGGGATGGTTGGAACAGGAATCATAGGTCAGTATTTTTATTTATAATTTTTATTATTTATTAGAAACGGGATGCGACAGGAGTGAAAATCCACTCCCATATTCCCCTCTATAAAGCAATGGCTACTATATACATATCCCATCTTCACAACAAAGCAGAACAAGCAGTCTCTCTCTCTCATTTACATTTTAGGCATCAAAGTGATACGCTTAAGGCGAATCTTGCCATACCTTAGCCTTAATGAGTCAAAATGTGATATTGTAGTTTCTTAGTATAGTGCAAAGCAAGAACAAAAATAGACAAAATGGTATTTTGGAGGAGATAAAAATTGCGTTTTTGGACAATAATTTGATGGCCTATGGCACAGACCACTCTACTGTGTCACCGGACAAATCAATTTTATTTATTAAGCTTAAAATCACAAGAGATTTAAAATCCATATGACATCTTCTATCCTTAGACCCTTGATAAGGGGATAAGGAAAAAAAACTTTAATAATAAAAAAAGGAAGAGAAACAGAGGGGTCTACTGTCTTCCATGTAGACAGTAGACTAAACAATATAACAACGGTGAAATTACAAGAAACTTCAAAAGATGACGACCCTGTGAGACAGAACCTGCTGTTACTAGTTTTCTGGGGAAAAAATTCTCTGCTGTGTTTACAACACTGCTAACCATAGATCCAGCCTCATTTCATTTCCAAATGCTAAGACCTGTGCTGCTCCATTGAGAGCCACCACTTAGTGCAATTTCTTTGATCGAGGCCTTTTCAGTGACACTTGAGCCAGGTCTCCTCCTTTAGTACAACTGAAATAAGTGTTCTTTAATTACCGGACTGCTGATTGTGGCACTGACAGCTTCTCATTGTGTTGTGTAAGCCCTGCCAGTCCTTCATGGTGTTGACATGTGCGTGCTGAATTTAACACTTTCTACAGAGCGTAGTGACAGACCTTTGTTTTGATATGTTTACTCGTTGCTAATTGGTGTCAACATGTGCTACTTTCCTTCCTCCACCGCAGGTTAAATACACATGGACCATACACATACACAAGACCATAAGAAAACAAAGAACATGCAATAATGTCAAAAGGTCATAAATGCAGAATTCATCAAAACACACAATAAAGTTCATTTTAGATGTTCAATATGTACATTATTTTATTGCAAAACTCAATTATTTTGTTAACCAATAGGTTCGAGTAGAGCTCACTTAAGCATGACGTGACTCTACCTTCACCATGGGTTGTATGTTTTTACAAGCATTTAGGTGTATTAAAGCAATCTCTGTCCCACCCTGGTAAATAAAGCAATGCACCTGAAGTGTGAACGAGGGGAAGAAAGCTCCTGGGTAATGGTGGTAAATTAAACCTCTTCAATGCGTGTCCCAGTCTGCATATCCACCCCCATGCACCCGTTGACATATTTCCTAAAAAGTGATTGTCTACCTGTGCAGTACGTGATATTGCCATGTTTCTATTTTTAAACACTGATGTATTCGCTGGTGGCTACCATTGTGTTTGCACAGTTGGCTCGGTTTTGTCGCTTTGATGTTTGGTTGGAAAATAACCGTCAGGCCAGGTACAGCAAACAACAATGTGGTGCCATTTTGTCTGTCTCTTTTTATCAAACCATTTACAGCTTCCTGGTTTTGGATTTACGGGCAGGGGAAAAAAGATTCTACCCCACCATATAACTGACTTTTCACAACATTTCCAATTCAGTTGGAGTCTAGTTTAAGAAGGGTGCGATACACAGAAGGATACAGTGGGACCTAATCAACCTAATCTGAGGAATTTAAAGTTATAGATACTCAAAATCTTATTAGCTGCCAAAGAAACCTGCTGCCTAGGTAATTTTGACTAAAACAAAAAGAGATCCCATGTGGCCTGTTGAGGATAACTGTTTACCCACAAATAAGGTATAAATATGGTAGTTTTAGCCTGAAATGGCTTTTTTAATGTGTTGAGTTTAAGTGTCTTTTCATTGATATGACTGCAGGTGTAATAATGTAAGAAAGCCATGGTGATTCACCCTGATAGAACATACATATTTACTGTATGACATACAGACACATGTCATGAGAAAGATAATCCAGTGGCAGGATTAGGCAATAAGACCCAACAATTACCCGTACTGCAAACACACTGTTCCCCCTGCGAGCCGGTTTGAGTCACTAACATCATTGCAGGAATGTAACCAGTCTTAATCATCATTAGCTTACTAGCACACCATACCAGCCTTTACAAACCCAAGACCGAACACATCATTACCAGCTTACTCACCATTCCTTAGTCATGGAAAATTATCTCAGTCCTAAATCATTTTCAACATGTACTTTATGTACCCTCAGGGAACACCACTCACACCAACACAAGCAGAAATTCTCAGAAATCACAGTCACTGCTAATGTCGATGCTGGCTGAACGGCAGCGTTTACTCCCCAGGCTGATTTTTATAACGTTACACCTGTCATAATAAGATTATACTAGGTCACATATTAGAAAATGTTTTGTAATCAATTTTCTAAACTCACTAAAGTGTAGCTGCTAGAGCCAGCCTAAGTGAATATGTTGAGCATGTGCACTCAACTTCTTTGGTCGACCGTGGCGAGGTCTGTTCAGAGTGGAACCTGGTCTTGGCCACCGTGCTGCAGTTCAGTTTCAGGGTCTTGGCAATCTTCTTATAGCCTTGGCCATCTTTATGTAGAGCCGCAATTCACTACTACACAGACCTTTCACATTACACATAGTTATTTGGCCCATTGTTAATATAAAAATATTGATAAATGCAAACTTTTCTTTGAAACATCCTAGATTTGCATTCATCTAAGTTTATTTTTTGTATTTTGCCACCCTGCCATGCAATCTTTTTTTTCCCTTTTATTTCCAATTTGTATCATTATGCCTTCCTATAAGACTTGTTGCACACTCTGCTTCAAGGACTACATGCTGTAGTTTATTATTATTACCAGATTGTGATGTGCAAGCTCAGTGAGCCATAGCAGGGCTAATCATTTGATCTACCTCAGCCATGTAACAGCAGATAAAAACTGCAGCTCTACCCACATCATGGACAGACACCCACAGAGAGACTCAGGTGTACCTGTCCTACGAGCACAGAGAGGAGGAAGTTACTGCCTGACAGAGAAGCCACGTTTGTTGTCCACTGGTGCTGCCATGCCTTGCTGACAACAAAGGTTCCCTTGAGCTTCTGTGGGCCAGGTCAGTGGCACCATTCCTCACAGCCAGGTTAGATAAAAGACGAGTCGGCTAGCAGTCTCCCTGGGGGCCGTCTGTCACTAGCCCTTATCAGCATCTGAGATCCTGCTTCATGAGAGAGCAGTGCATAAAGAGTGTGGAATGTAATTCACCAGCACCGCCGATCCTCTTTGATTATCTCCACTGAGTTATTAGAATTAAGTGTATCCTTAAAAGTTGAGTCTTTATTTGTCTCCCTTTATGCCCTATAGATCTAAATTTGAATTTGTTCGTACATTTTAGTCTTTACAGTGCAGTGTTTGCAGTGGTGTGTTAATGGGAACTGGTTAGTAAAGTTTTGGAGCATGCTTGCTTCCATTGCCCTGGAAACAAAATCCACTTGATCCAATTATGTAATGACCTAAGTCACTGCTAGAAGAAGAATTTTTTTCAGACTTTTCTGCAAAAGTTGCATGACAACCACAACTCCATGCTTCCTACAAAATACCGCAACCTGTATTTTTTTGAGTCATATTAGTAATGTGTGCCATTGTGTAGTTTGTATACAAATCTATGAGAACAAAATACTGTATAAAAGAATAAAGGCACACAGACACAACAGAGAGTGAATTTTCATGTATCAAACTCAAAGCTTACATAAGTCTGATATTAAAGACTGCTTAAGAATTTAAAATGTGTAAAATTATTCACTATAATCATGTTAAACACAACTACGATTTGTCCAATAAACCTAAGTTGTAAAGCTTAGTATTAGCTAAATAAATTTTCAATTTCACTAACAGAAGTGTGGGTTAGGTCAATCCTTATGGGTTTACATATTCTTCCAATACAAGCTTCAGCAGCCTGTCTGTGACTTTATTATGTTACAAATATCTGGCACCGTGAACAAAAAACGGAGCTGTTCACTGGAAGATACACAGGAAGTGCATCAGCATGGGTGTTACTATACATCTGTGTCACATGTAGGCTACCAGCAATGATTTAACAGAACAGTAGAGGTACAAGGTAGATACTCAATGATTAAAATTTTAAATTTTAATTTGTCTGAAAAGCAGGGTGTCTTCCCATCAGTTTGTTAAATGCATACAAAGAGGAGATACAAAGAAGCAAAATGGACATTAACAGGAAAAAAATTACTGACTGGTCCTTTAAATATCTGCTTTGAAGTACTTGTCCATACTAAGAAGTTTTCTTCTTGATCTCACAGTGAACAGAATCCATATGGAGTCATGTCTCCTCCACGTCAACACCAGACCCTCCATCTGGAAGACTCTTGCAGTTGACATTAGACATGTCATGTCATCAACACTCCTCCCTGATGAAGGGGGGAAAAAACCTTCAAATGGAAAGTGTCAGCACCTGGTGCAGTCAGACTCAAGCAGCTATACACACTCTGTTCTTTCCACTCACTGCATTTCTGCATCGCACATCGTGATCCAATCATTGATTGGGTTTGTTTTCTCATCCTTGAGCAGAACCCTGCAGAAATATTCAGTGTAAACCATGGGCAGATGGCAGGGTATAAACAAAGTAAGTAAGGTGCAAGAAAGGTCTAACAGAAGAAAAAGGGAAGTATCAGTGTATTACAGCTATTCTTGTGGCCATTTAGACCAGTGGTTCCCATCCTTTTTGGCTCGTGTCCCTTTAGAACAATCTACTTGGGACCCATTGACTTAGGTTTAATAGGATCATATGTATTAAGCAAGTGTTTTTTCCCTTCTCTGATTATTACTTTCATAGATATTTTCCTATAAACAACCGTAGAATGTGGAACTAATTATGTAAAATTAAATAAAATAGAGATATTTCCCCTTGCCGGATTAATAAAGTACATCTTCTTCTTTTCAATTGGTCCACTTTCAGTTAATTATTTACAATGAAAGGAATAGTTACACTTTTTCACATCTGCATGATAAATATTCAGCTACAGCCAGAAGCTGGTTAGCTTGGCTTGGCGTAAAGACTGGAAACAGGGGGAAACAGCTAGCCTGCCTTTGTCCGGAGGTGAAAGAAATTTGTCTACCAGCATCTCTATAGCTCGTTATTAACACGTTGTATCTTGTTTGTTTTAATTCATACAAGAACCGACTTATGACAGCACATTGGGGTGTTGGCGGGGGGGGAGGGGGGGGGGGGGGGGGGGGGTTGTGGAAGGATTTGTTGGAAAGGCTTAATAACTTCCTTTAGTTTCTGCTGGGTGCCTGGCAACCTCACAATCACAACAGGTCCTGGAAGTTACAAGAAATCGTCTGGCATTTCATGAAGATTTTTACACTTTGGTTTTGGTACGAAATAAACAAACAAGATATAACGTGTTTATTTGTGAGTTAAAGAGGTGCAGGTAGGCAGACTTAGTTTCAGTAAGAGAGAGCCGGCCAAGCTGTTTCCTTTGGTTTTCAGTCTTTATGCTAACCTAAGTGAATGGGCATCATGGTAGCCTCATATTTAGCACAAAGACGTCTCACCTCAACTCTTGGCAATAAGGTGAATAAGCGTATTTCCCAAAAGGTCAGACAATTACTTTTATTGCTTAGCTAGCATAACCTAAATTCTTTTAGTCAGCTGAACATATAAAAATGAGCAATTTGTATACAGACAACTGATGCAACATACATAAAATTCTAATTATTAAATATATTTATATAGTGAAATATTCACTTGACTTAAAATGTGTTTACCTTTAACTGAGCTAATTAAAATAACAGCCCTTTAACATGGTCTCTATTTCCCTTGTAATCAATGCTTGATTACATAATTGGCCTTTGCTGGGGATTCGTGCCCAGCTGAGAGATAGCGTGTGACTATGTGCAGCCACCCACATAAAAAAAAGAAACGGTGTTGTTTTATTTTACAAAATTCTTTCCAGGAAAAGGAAAGCAAAAGCTTATTAGAAATAACAGTCCCATAAATTAAAGCATTACCAAGGTAGATGGGTTTGTATCTTATTAATCATCTTGTGACCCCTCAAATTTGTCTTGTGATCCCTTTGGGGGTCCCAAACCCAAGGTTGGGAACACCAATCTAGACCATGTATCTTGGAAATTTTGTGAGATTTGCTGTGCAACTTCAAATGACAGATCATTCAGATGACTGCAGGTGAATCATCTGCCACTTAATAATAATAATCTTTATTTATTTACTTGATGGGGCAATGCTGTTGTCAGTTTGTTGAAACTCCCCCACTTTCTAAATTTCCCTCCAGGGTTTTTCCAAGGCAACTGTTGTGCACAAACTCATGACGTCAGAGTTTCAAAATCAAACAGGGAAGTGGCTGCAGATTTGTTTACAAAATTCAGTTGTCACTTGTTTTCCACTAAGTCAACTGAGGTTCTGGTATTGAATTAAAATTCAACTTTACCTTTTCTTTCAGCCTCAGGTGAACCCACTGTATTCTTGGGTCTTTTACAGTGTGTAGTGCAGGGTGGAGCATTTCAGCCATCATATTGATCAAAACTATAAAAACTAGACTGTAGACATTTAAGTGTACCTTGGTATCGATATAACCATGCTGGATCAAAAACCTGACATATAATATGTTTTGATTGCATTGCTTTTTGGTCTACAGTAGTGTGGTAACACCAAGTTGTGTCTGTGTTGTGGTTTGCCTTTTGTGAAGCATCAAAGCCTCTGATACACCTTGTCCAGTCACCTGTCTCAGCCTGTCCCATCTCGTCCTTGTCCAATCAGCCTGAAAATTGCACCTTTGGGATACAGTGACATAATGCAGAACGTGTAGTACAGCCCCTCGGGTTAAGCGGTGCTCCATTACACGCGCATACACACTCATGTGGATTTACTCCATGGCTACTCATACCTTATGATGAGTCTGCTCAAAAAGAAAGTCATCCTCAAACAGTCTCTTCAATCCCTGTGTATTGCTGATTCACACACCTATTATCTCTCAGTCCTTCCATTTTATCATCCTAAAATGCGTCCAATTTGTATCACCAGGCAATACATAAAAAAGGACAAAAAGTTGATAAGTGTGCTGACAACAGATAATATTGCTTTTTAAGCTATAAAAGCAAAAACACTGTCACTGATATAGTATTTTATATAGTAATTTATTGTATCTTTAACAGACATTTCTGTCAGATTACTTTTGTTTACAACCACCTCTCTTGTAAAAATGTGACATTATAATTAGTGTCAGTGACATGCCAACAGAGCAGTGCCAGAGAACTGCTCGGATTGTTGCAACACAAATTAAAGTCATGGAGTGCATTTTCACATCCTGATGACGATGTGATTTGTTTCCTGCTGAAGCAGAAACTGGAGTTACAATGAAGGGAGTGATCATTCAGGAATGTCAATCAATATGTATCAGTTTGGGAGTCAATAGCAGTTTTGTATAAAGTGAAGCAGTAGGGACATGATTCTTCAGAAATGTGGGATTTGTCTGATCTTTCTTCCGTGTTCCATTTTTTAAAATTACTTCTGTTTAACATTGAATGGCTATACATTACACAAATGTTATTTTTCAAAATTTTATAGAAATGCCTTCCCCACATATTTAGACGACAGGATGACATGGGGAATTAACTAACAAGATGAAAAAATGAATATGAAAAAATAATTTCATCACCAAGATAAACTGAGAATGGTTCTTCTCAAACATATTCAACATTTGTCTTTGTGGCACTTTTAATTTCAACGTTTTCCTTCTTTGTTTTTAGTTTGTGTGTGTATTTTCATTTAATTCATTGTTTTACTGCTCTGTGTCCTGGGATTGGATGATCTTTCATGGTCCAGGCTCTCAGGGCTATACACCAGTAACCACACATAGTTTGTCTCCCTCCCTGGTGCTGCGCTGGTTCAGTGGCTGGTCAGGAGAACTCAGGTGCATCAGCACACAGACAGGGGCTACTGGAAGCCTGGGCAGCCCGCCAGACAACAATGGGAGGTCCTGTCTTTTCAATAGGAACACAGCGCATCCACACTCGAATGTTGCAAAGTGTCCAAAAAAGCCCAATAAGAAAATGGCCAATTTATGTTGCTGTAGATTTATTGCCACCATTGACAGAAGATACAAAATGATTGATTGGCAATTTCATAATCATACTGATCTGTATGTGCTGAAGGCCCCATCATAGGATTTATATAAGCTTTGCATAAAAGTATATCGCTCCTTGATCATGGAGAGCGTTGCATAACCGCCTGAAGAGGCACCGTCCTGCCCCAGATATTGCTGTTTTTGTTTGTGTGTACGTGCAGGTTTCCAGCCTCCCCTTGTTACCATGACAAGTGCCATTAGGCACAACAGTGTTTCTCTTTTTAGACTGTAGTTCATACATTCCCCTAGCCTCGATAAAATCTCACGTCTATGTGTGTGTTTGTCTCTACATCAGATCGAAGGCTTGATGGGAGCAACTTGATAAAGAAAGGACAGTTGAGTTCCAGTTATCACTCTCCTGTCTATCGCAGCAGCATTGGAGGCATATTTGAACCAAAATCTTTTAAGATCAGAAGAATGTTCAATATTTTAGAGCTGATCAGTTATTGTAGATAATGAATTTGGTGTCTCCCGGTCAAGAGTGGCAACGATGGACTTGGAAGGAAAGAGTATAAAGAGGGTGAGGAGGAGAGGGAGAATGCCTATGTGCAGGGTCCAACATTTTATGCAATGCCTCTGGCTAGGTCACAATAACAAATCACAAAAACAATAATAACAAAAATCGGTGATGTTGGCTAAAAAATAAGGCAGCTCAACTGTTATCTTCCTGCTCTGGAGAGGCTGCTTGGTGGAGTGACACCCTTAAAAATTGGTCTTTGCTGGGGATTCGTGCCCAGCTGAGAGATAGCGTGTGACTATGTGCAGCCACGGCCACCCACATAGATAAAAAAAGAAACAGTGTCGTGCAGACAAATACACCAGGTCTCACCGACCCCTCAGATGCCTCCACTTTCTTGGAAGTGTCACACACGGCGTGTAAGGGAAGTCATTTGCTTCCATTCCTTCACATGAGAGGGGAAATTCCATCTTTACACTTGTAAGTTCGCTCTTCACACATCCACTGTTTATGTTTCTCTTCCCTTTTTAAGCTTAAGGGTAATAAAAAGAAAAGGTTTTGAGTTCATTTGCTACACGTCTGTCATTTAAACAAGCATATTCCTCCTTCGCATGCAAGCGGCAGGTGTTGTTTGTTCTCATAGATAATAGCAGGTTAGTCCTCTCTCACACCATTTGTTGATTTATAGTTTATCTTTGGCATTTTATGTCCAAGGTAATTGAAATAATTAGGTCAGGTTTCTCTTAAAGACACAAGCACCCGAGCAGCAATCAGAATACTCTCAGGTAATGTGAGAAAGGATTGTTGTAATTTCTGATGGGTTTCTGGGTTTGGGTGAGCAACAGGGCTTCACACTGTTGCGTGTGAACCTCTGGCCCATTGCCAGATAAGAGAGCGAGTTAAGGGACAGGTTGCATAAGAAATGTGGTATGTTTTGATTTTGAAAGAATGTGTGTCACGGAGTATGTGTTTAAATTGTCAATATGCGTGGTCAAGAGTCACGTAGGGCATAAGCGATGACATGATTCCTTCACATTTGAAATTTTTGCCTTTCTAAAAATAATTTTGCAGTGTGATATAAATGCAGGCTCTGGCCACAGTTCAGTCACCACCAAAAGGAAAACGTGTCTCTACTTGTCCATAATGGGAAATGGTGTGTGGTGTCTGAAACACAGTACAGTGATGCCGTCCAATAAAGCAAGGCGCTCCATTTTGGTCATTTCTGCTAACAAAAAGAATTGCTTTAATATGTTTGAGTATTAGTGTGTTGTGTGCTGGTAGTCCGCTGTACATTTATTTTGATTATTTTATTGTACTCTTATAATTTAGATAAATATATCCTATATAATAAATCAATAACATGTACCCTACTGATTCTACAGTAACCTTAGAATATGGGGAGGTTTTGTATATCTTTGTATATTTATTTTAAAATAATAGGCCTATTTGTAGTTTTTTATTTCTATCTGTAGTATCTTTTACTAATTTATTTGTATTTATTTTTCTGATGATTTAATATTACTGGAACAGCTGAGATCAGCGCTACCTCAGCTCATTGTGGATCTTAGGAACTGCTGGCAAAGATTTAAACTCTTTTTTTATTCATTGGCGCTCTCTAGAGGATGACATTTGCAAGTACTCTACATATTTTACAACTACAACTCCCATCATGCACTTCACCCGGCAGCACTTCCGCAATTAAAGGACAACGAGTATTTTGGTGTAGCCTCAGGATAACAGTGTGCTCCGGCAATGGACGGTAAAGCTGTGAAGGCAGTGTTGTTTGACTTGGACAACACGCTCATTGAAACAAGTCGGGCAGGTGGAGTGGCGTTACAAAAGGTGATAAAGTCTGGATTTTGCTCATGTACCATTTAAAGTTTACTTCCAGATGTGTAACGTCAGCTCAACCTAAGGGTTCAATGAACTCAATTAAAGGGATGTCTACTAACTTTACTGGTGACAATATTGTCATTCAGTGTATTTAAGTCAGTTGTTTTAATGGCTGTGTTAAGCGATCATTAAGCTTCATTAGGTGTTGTGAACGGATTGGGTACTGCCGCCGGTTTCACTTCTGATTGGCTGAGTCGCGTTCATAGTCACTGGGAGCGGACAACAATAAAAAAACTTTGAATTTTTACAATGGTGTGTTGCTGTTGCCAATGTTGGAGTGGGTTGGTGAAGTCCATACTGTTCTACTGAAGCCCACACGGTCCATCCACGCCTCCTCTCAGGACTGTGTGGGCATGTGCACACTGTGATTGCTTTGCCATTTTCATAGAAGATATTTGATGACTTGTGATAGCAGGATAAGCACTGATACTACTAATTGATTATTGATGGCTTCCCAGCCCTGCAGTGGTGAAAAGTATATTTACTCAAGTATTGTGTACAAATGGAGGTACTTCTCTACATTGCCTCCTTCATTTCTGAGACAAATAGTGTTTTACTCCACTGCATTTCTCTGATAGCTATTGTTACTTTGCATATTAATATTAGCTCCACCTCCACCAGCTACAACATTAAAATGCTTCTTACATGTTATGCATCAGTTATAATAATAACAGTCATTTGATACATAATAATACCTGATAGTATATGCCTAATACATCATTTTACTTCTCATACTTTAAGTACATTTTGCTGATATAACTACTTCACTTCTAATGGAGCATTATGTTACATTGCTGTATTGCTGACAGTGTGACAGTCATCCAGCATGCACAACAACGGGACCCTGAATCTAAGGCAACTAATTTGAATGAAGGCACCATTCTCTTTTATTATTGTAATGATTATTTTTATTATTTACAGCTGTGCTTTTCATACTGTGAGATGTGAAAAGGGCCCATCTGTCTCCCTCACTCGTTTCACCTGTTTGGGTGGGGCAACTCGCACCTTGATCATTAAGATTAGCACATGGAGTTCAGCGAGTTCAAATAATTCCCAGCAGAGCTCTGACCCACACTGAACAAAGGTGCACTCAGCCAGGATAAACTACCTACTACCTAATGCACCTGTGTGTGCAGAGCCTTTTAAGTGTGAACTTTTGGTGCCACCCATGACGATACTTTAACAGTTCAGAGAGAAATGTTGTGCTTTTATTCCACTACTTTTAATTAACAGCCATTGTTTGCTTTGTTTTTGCAGATAAATATTCTACCTGCAAAAATATGCTTATAAATTCTGGTGTAATGCTATAGATTAAACAACCCAGTAGTAAAGTAGCTAAATGTGTTCCCCATTGCAGGGATGTGAAGAAATGCGCATATACATGTAGTGTACATTGTTAATATTTGTCTTTAATTAAATATGTGACCATTGTTTTTTACAAGATCTGACATTTTGACCAAAGATTTATATTTAAATATAGTAACAGGTTGTTGAAGTGCCCACATTCACCAAAGTAAGTGTCCTCAGTGCTGCCTGCAACTGTGCTTCTCCCACCACTGACTGATGTATTGCACTTCTACTCTTCTCTACTACTTTATTGCTTAATTATATATTCATGTTTTAATTTTATGAGTCTATCTGCTTGAACCTTGCAGACCAGTGAACTTTTGAAGACCACACTGGCCCTTGATGACGAGACAGTGAGCAGCATTTGTGAAAACTTCAAGCAGAAGCTTTACCATGAGAGTTTTGACCCCTCAGCTGGCAGATCCATTGATGAGGTCCGTGTGGGTCACTGGGAGAAGAGCATCCAGGAGGCTGTGGGCAGTTGTTCCCCACCTTCGCTGGCAGCTCAGTGCTACTACTTGTGGAAAAATAGTCGGCTGGAGGTTCTCAGTCTGTCCCCTGAAATATGCAACCTCTTGAAACAACTGCGTGGGAGATACAAGCTGTTGCTGCTGACCAACGGGGATGCTCAGACCCAGAGAGAGAAAGTGGATGCAGTCAGATGTGAGGAGTTCTTTGACGCCGTCGTGATTGGGGGAGAACACACGGAGGAGAAACCATTCCTCTCCATCTTCACATTGTGTTTCGACATGCTGAAGGTGGAGGCCCAGGACTGTGTTATGGTGGGAGACTCTCTGGACACAGATATTCAGGGGGGCTGTAATGCGGGAGTACGGGCTACAGTTTGGATCAGAAGGGCAGGAGGTGCAGTGCCCGATGGTTCAGTGAAACCAGACTACACTATCTCTACTGTGCTGGACCTGCCAGATATTCTGGCACAACTGAAATGAGGACAAGTGTGTGTGAAACAAGTGAATGATGTGGGGTTTTGTTCAGAATTTTTAAATTATGGATATGTTAAAAGATGAATTTCATGATCTTTTTTCAGCTTTCAACAAAGGTATTTTTTACTTGTTTTATGCATTCCGCTTGGCGTTTTACACACCAACAAAGTGTCATTACGTGGAGTCCATAGTCAAGTTCAGTCAGTATAGGTATAATATTGAAATAGCTGTACTTGAGTATTCTGAATATATACATTTTCTGCTTCTTTAGACTTCTACACTACATTTAAGAGGGAACTACTACTCTTTTTTTTTTTTTTACCCCATGACCTTAAAAAAAACAAAACATCCCACATTTTTCAAACATGAAATATTTAAAAAGCTTAAAATCTCCACGACTACCAAACAATAACAGAAAAATGTTACTTATGACTTGATTCCACAGGGGCCAACTTTCTGCAGAATGAGTTTACTTTCTCACATACATTTTGCTGATATTTTTGTTCTATCAGATCAGATTATAAAGTAGGACTATTATTTGTTATGGAGTTGGTACCTGAGTAAAGGATTTGAATTCTTGGTACAGCCCTTAATTTTTATTCAATGCTCAGAATGACTACAAAAAGACCTTTGAGTTCTCTGTACACTCCTTAACAGATGTTGACAGAACACATTCGTTCCATCATATGCTGCTACTTGTTTTTTTCTTCAAGTCTTGACTAAAATAACACTTTTGACAAAAGGAGATAAACTTACCAAGCACTTGGCTATTTTGACACATCATGGCTTTACAGTTTGTTTCCTTTGGCATGGTTATTTCTAGCAGCTTCATAGAATAAAAAGACCCATTTTCATAAAACACACAGAGAGCAATTTCATAATAGACACTTTCTTTTGATTTGTAGCCTGTCACATTTAAGGCGCGTATCTTTACTGGTTGTCCTGCAAAAATTATTTAACGTCTAATTTGACTTTGATGTTCATTGCTGCGAGCTCGGCTACAAAGTAGCGGAAGACATAAGGAACAGACACTGAGTCAATAGAGTCACTTTTACCGCACAGAGTGCAGACAGTCTTACGGTGGCGCATGGCCGACCAGAAGGGTGGTGGTTTTTCTAACAGAGGGGAGAGCAGGCTGCCACAGTCAACACACACCTGAGCCACTGAACGGTCAGAGCAGTTGAAGAGGCGATCATGAAGCAGGAATGACGAGCCGTGGGCCAGCAGGGCGTCTCGCTCCATCTCTCCGAAACGGATGCCTCCCTGGATGTTCCTCCCTCCCACTGGCTGGTTGGTCACCTTGTCTCGTGCTCCCGTGGTCCTCACCTGAAACTTGTCGGAGACCATGTGACGTAGCCTCTGGTAGTAGACGACCCCGATGAAGATGTCGGCCTCTAGCTCCTGACCGCTCAGACCACTGTAGAGCCGCTCCGTGCCGTAGTAGTTGTAGCCACCGGCCCGAAGCATTTCACCAAAGTATTCCAGCGCAGAGCTCTCCTCTGAGAAGGTGAAGGGTGTGGCGTCGTGGCTCAGGCCGTGCAGGGCGCCGGACTTGCCGGCCATGCTCTCAATTAGCATCCCGATGGTCATGCGGGACGGGAAGCCGTGGGGGTTGAAGAGGATGTCGGGACTCATGCCGCTCTCTGTGAAGGGCATGTCCTCGGCCGGCCAAAGGCGGCTCAGGATGCCCTTCTGACCGTGGCGACTGGCAAACTTGTCACCAATGGTGGGGTTTCGTGGCACTCGTACAGTGATGCAGACACGTTTAAACCGGCCTGAGCCAGTGTCGTTGCTGCAGATCTTTATGTTGTCGACAACGCAGGCCTCTTGGCTCCTAGGAGAAAACAGGGAAAAACACATTACTTGTTGTCATTTGAATTTCATGTTGAATTTAATTAGCATTGAATCATTTGTTTTTCTGTATATGGAGATAATTCTAGAAGTCCAATCATTATTTCCTTATTTGAAAGTGGCATTACCTTTAGTGAACTGATAAAAAAAAAAAAACATGACCACACAAATGTTGCCACCTACTTGTAGAAGTTGATGAAGGTCTGGCCAGTGTTGAGGTTGATATAGCTGTAGAAGGGGTCTCCATACTGAAGTGTTGATCCAATGTGTGGTAGTCCATCAGCATCCAGTTTATCATTTATTTTAGGGTCACCTGGCTTGGTCCCAAACACAACGCCGTCTTCACCCTTCACCTTGTCTGCCAGGTCCACCAGCTCAGTCTTGTAGATAGTTCCGTGGGCGAAGCCTCTCTCCCAGGATGACTTGTTCACAATCTAACAAGAACAAAGTGTGTCAGGATTTCACTTTACTTCTACCAGGGATTATTAACTACTGTGTTTCACTCACCATGGCATCTTCCATGTCATAGCCTGTGTAGGATATGACAGCCACGATGGCGTTGGTGCCACTGGGGTAGTTGTCCAGGTTGTAGTGGTCGTACATATAGGGCCTGACCAGTGGGCTCTGAGGGGTCTGGAGCCGGTACAGCTTGTTATCAGAGCGATCCATGAATGAGTGCAGGGGGAAACCCATAGTCTGTTTACCTGCAAAGAGTGTAGGTTTAGTATCTGATAAAGCCACTTCATGACTTTACAAGAGAAAGGCTATACAGCAGCTCGTGAAGGCCTTTAATACATTAATACATGTTAACCAGTGGTCACAGACTTACCCATCTGACACTGGTACATGTTCCTAGGACTCTGGTTGTGGTCTGAGTAGGGGATGAAATTAGCCACCACACTGAGCATACTGTGAGGGAAGAGCTCCTGGTGTGTGGTCACTCCTGGCTCAATCTCATCCTCCAAGATGCCCACATTGATGTAAAGCTGCAGCAAGATAGACAAAGAGGATTACATAAAATTAACAAATAAGCAAAACAAATCAACCTTTCCAGTTGTGTGCTTTAGGCATTGGGCTAACACAACCACCACAGCACAGTTGGAAATCATAGTTTACACATACTTGTTCAAAGGTGCCAATCAACTCCTGCTTGCCAAGAGCTAAGTTGCGTACAGGCCGCACCATACGACAGGGTGTTGTGAAGAGGAACAGGCCTGGGTACAAGCTGGCCTTGCCCGTTTTTGGAACCAGAACTATCTCAGTCCAGGGAGGGATCTTCTTCTCTTTCAGCACCTGAAAGTATTCGTTTGCAATGTCAGTTTTTATAAATAATGTAATTTAATAAAGTACAGCCATTTGATTTTGTATCTAATGCAGTTGACATACCTTGAACCTGCGCATTGAATCAACCACAACTGGGGCTAATTCAGTCTCCACCCAGCCAACGACTGCCCCATCAAGGACCACAGGGTAGCAGTCTGAAAAGGCATGGCCAGGAGATCCATCCACTGGAGTAACACCTTAGGCACCAGAGACAGAAAACATCTTAGCCCACTGACATGAACTTTAACATTTGTGTCAGAAATCCCATTTTAACCATAACTGCTGACTGAAGTGATCACTCACCAAGGGAGCAGAGCAGAGCAGGCAGGGTTATGGTGGGCAAGGATTGTGCAACAATCTCACAGCTGGCCGTCATGTGGTTCATGAGTCCACAAGGCTCTCCGTCTGGAGTGTGGACGGGACACAGGAAGCCCCAGGACTCAGGCAGCAGCTTACGAACAGAAGTGGTCCTCATCTTGGCGAATGCTGCTCCTCTGTGCACACAGCGGAAGTGGGACAGGTAGCGGATGAAGTTGAGCTTGTCAGCTACCACACACAGGCCTGTGTTCTGCAGCATGCCAAGACCTGCGGACAGAGGCGAAAAAGATGCTTATTCAATGGACGAGCTACATTTTCACACCATAACATGTACTCATTCTCCACTCATATGGCCACACCTGTTCTGGAGTTGAGGTTCCCAGTGGCCAGCAGGTATTCAAAGGGTTTGGTCAGATCAGTGCCCATGTTGAATAGCTTCATCATCTTTTCAGCACTCCATGCTCCACCCAGTTTGCTGCCTCTCTTGTCAAAGGAGAGCTTCACAGACGTCAACCAGGCAGCCAGTCTCTCCTGTTGAGGATGTTGTAGCTGTTAAATCTACAGCTCAATAATTCTAAGAAAAATAAAGGTTTACTTTGGTGTACTTCCACTGAGATTTAATGTCTCTTTGAAGAAAATAACATTTCTGTAGAGATGCGGTAAAACTGCTGATCAGTGCCAATGATTTGCTCCCAAGTGTTAATATTTCTGGCTTTAAAGTCTCACAGATTTTTTACACATTTACACATTGGTGTGCAGACTGTCAGTTCCTTTCATCACCTGAGGCCACTAAAAGGACATATATCACTCAGTACTCATTCAAATCATTTCATGACCTTACCTTCAAAAACATGAGGTAAAGCTGACCGGGAGTCAGCACTTCCTGACACATAATGCTGTCAGGGTTTTCCTCCATGCACTCCTGCTTAGCAAACGTGAATAGCTTCCTGGTCATCAGACACAGCAGGTAGAACTTCTCCATGTCTGATTTTAGGTGGATACAGATGCACTCCCTGGTGAAAACAGAACACAACTCATTTAGATAAATGTACCAAACAAACAAACAAAAAAAACTCTATAAAGTCACTGAAACTTACTCTATCAGGAAGTTGGCACACTGCTCGTTTGTATACCACTCAGGAAGGTTCATCTTGACCCTGAAGCGCTCTCCGAGGTAATTAAGCACCTTGCTGCGGGTGGTGCAGCCCTCCTCCATGACAATGCGCAGCATCTCAGATGCACAGCTCTTGTAGAAGGAATTGTCCTCTCGGCCCTTGATCAACTCCTGGTAGATCTGGAAGTCTGTGAAGTCCACTAGAGCCTGGAGGACAGTACAGAGAAAACGAGCTGTATTAACAGAATAGAAGAGAGTTTAAAACCTTGTATTTTATTATATTTTTCCAAGATATTCAGTTCTATTTCCATCTCGTCGCTCTTTTCACATAATAATAAGTGCTACGTAACTTTAACTTAACTTTCTAAAATACATCAACCCTGATTATTACCTTGAGCGCAAAGCCTAGTGGAAGGAAGAAGAGCTCTTTCTGGTAGATAAAGTTCAGCATCACAGTCCCGTTTTCCAGATAATGCAAGTTCATGTTGATGGCTGTGTGCTCTTCCTTCACACAACGCATAGAAATACCTGGGAAAAGATGATGACATCCATTTTTGAAAGATATGCAGCTTTAATTGTTGAGCCTAGACTATTATTACACTGTGCCTGTGTTTTGCAGATGATCTAAAAGGTTATATTTACCATACTGAGTGTATCCCTGGCCCCTGCTCTTCCACTTAGGTCTTGACATGGCAATGGGATAGTTCCTCCTTGGCATTATCAGCATACGGATAACCTTTTCAATTCCATTCACAATGAAATAACCTCCCATTTCCTGTTGATGTTAAACAGCAAGTTGGTACTTTCTTCATTAATAAAGATGCATGTAATGAATTTCTGTTCATCTTGCAAATATTTAAAATGTGTGTCTTGCCTCTGCTTCTTCATGGTGTTCAACAAGCTCTTTGGGGGACATGCCATGCAGGTTACACAGCTTGGACTTCACCATGATTGGCAGCTGACCCAGGGACTGTTTGATGATGCCTTTGGGAACTCCGTTGATTGACCAGCTGACGTCTGCCTGAGATGAAACACAACCAATTAAAGGAATGACTTTTGGTCTATCATTTAGTGCAGCGCTGCCTTACGTCTGAGACTTACCACTATCTTTCCTTTGTATGAACATCTTCTTCCCCTGCACTCTGCCGGAAACACCTTCATATCCTGGCAGATGCTGCCTTTGGCGACCACTGGGTTGTAGATGGTGGCTTCAACAAACACAAGGCTGATTCTGTCATTTTTAACTGTGAACTCCAAGGGGGGGATGGACTGAGAAAGACAAGTCACCACAAAACGAGAAAATGAGAAACTTTAAGAACAGAAAGACTTAGCATTAGAGGTACTAAAAGAAGGTAAACACAAACACTTCACGCAGGGACACTTGAAGCTAACTTAGTAACCTAGCAATCCAAATCACAGCTCACTTGTTTGAGAGTTGTTTTTACTTATTATTCACAATATTAGATTTCATATTGTTAGAATTACATTTTAGTTCAAGAGTTTCGGTTTTTGAGGATGATAGATCATTTCAAAGTCTAGTTATTATGTATTAGCTTTTCCAACAGACGTCATAAATACATTACAGACAATTAGAGAACGTTTCAAGCAAATCTGGCTAAAACGATTTGTACGTACAAAAAGCTAACATTTACTTGACTTGGCTGGGTGTCACTTCAATATACAAGCCTAAAGTGACAGATAATTTTACTACATCTCAAAAGAGTAATGAGTTCACATCTTTGTGAACAAAGTTAAACTGACCTGCACAACGCGGCTGAGTCCTTCAGTGACAGCCTGGTCAAACGACTCGATGTGAGCTTTTGTCAAATCCTGAACAGCAGCATGCTGACCCTCCTTCAGGACGCCAAAACCTCCCTCTGTCAGATTCTTTAGACTCGGACCTTTGGGCAAATTACTCCACTTTTCTGAAAAGTCCATGCTCGCACTCCCAGCGATACATATGCTTGTTTACCACATGTGCATGGTGACACAGGAGGTACATCCCTCTGCCACAGGAAGTCTTCTTCTTCTTCTTCGCAGAGGCTTTGTGGCATCTATGTTGTTGGACTACTGCCACCTTGTGGTTATAGCCATCTCCTGTAATGGCCGGTTCTCCAGTAGGCTTTTCATTCCATCATGGGTGAAATCTTCCGTATATTCAGTTTCAAACTCATGATATTGTTCCAGGTAGATGCTTCCACACCATCTGACATGCGCTGATGATATTAGCACTCTGCAAATGATATTTAGTAAGCTTTTGTGACTGTTGCAAGACTTGAACAAGCATGCAAAAGTCCCTTCTCGGTCCAATTATGACAATGCATCTTTTTCTAGTCAATTTTATTTATACATCCCAATATAACAAATTTGTCTCAAGGTTCTTTACAATCTGTACAGAACAGGACACCCTCTGTCCTTAGACCCTCGATTCAGATAAAAACCCTTTTACCAGGGGAAAAAATGGAAGAAACCTCAGGAAGAGCAACAGAGGAGGGATCCCTCTCCCAGGATAGACAGACATGCAATAGAAGGGGCCGTAGCATTCTTTGCTTTAGAGAAATGACAATATTTGAAAATATTTTTTTATTTTATTTGCAGAGAGAAATGGCTGGAGTCACTGTACAAGAAGTGGCTCAAAGAATCCTGTGAAAGAATGACAAGAAATATTTTTATCTAGAAAATATTATACTAAAAACATGTTTTAGTATAATTGTATTATGTATAGTGCATTTTGTGCAAGTGGCACTTTTTCTTCAAGGGACACTGCAGAGGTTCTTTCAGTGCCCTGTTCATCCTTACATGGTGAAGATTGTGGTTCAGAGCATAGTTACACATTTAAACATAGCCTTTCCTTTCATATGAATCTGTGCTGTTTTGACAGGTGTTGATATTGATACCTTGATTTCTTGAGACAAAAGACTTCTTTTCCTCCTTCTTTGATAAGCTGAAAATTTAGGAGGAGGTCAAGCACATATGGGTGATTCCCTTCGAGCAAGTTAAAGGGCAGTATTTTTCCTAGTGCAAATCCAGTGACTAACAATATTTTTGTCTTTTGAGCACAAGAGGCATTTGCCTTGAATAAAATGTGCTACATAAATAAAATGGCCCTTCATATAAAAGCACTGACATGTACATCAGAATGCACCTACAATTAGTTGATAATGAATCACATTTGAATCATTGAAGCTCAATCCATTATAACATAATAAGCAGTTGTTTACACAGTGATTTTCCATTTGTTGGTGTGGTTATAAAGTTGAAATAATATTATAAATATTTAGTTTTGCTGTAACATTCATTTATTAAAATGGATTTAAGTTTGGATTGATATAATGACTTTGGAATTATACTTTTAATTAAAATGTTTTCTTGTTATTTTTTTCCAATAAATTGTTGGAAAATAGACTAAATTTCAAACGATTAAAGTGAGTTTGTTTAAGAAGCTGGGCTATATTATTTATATTACATTATATGCTATATTAAATAGGCTACTCTTCACATTTATGCTATACTATATTATATGCTTAAACTGTATGTTATATGTGGGAAAATATGTTTTATTCATATTTCTGCATTGCTCAGCAATGGGGTGTGAGGGCAAATAATGAAACTACCATCTATTTCTGCTGTGTGCTCTGTACTTAAAGAGGGACACAATCATGCATCAGTTGGTGCCCATCAGAAAACCAGACTCTTAAACCCAGTGTAACGTTAACCAAATAAAACTGTAAAGTCAAATGGTCAACAATAAAGCTGTAACCTGTTTTTAACTTACAGAGCACAATGTGCAATGCAATCAATGACAGCTTAAACTACTGTAAGTCAACACACCCTGCAGACTCTCAAACCAGTGTAATGTTATAACTAAATTAAACTGTAAGGCTACATGATCAACAATAAACCTGTAACCTCTTTCCAGCCAACGGCAATAATTAATTAAGGTGATGGCATAGACTGTAGGCCTATGGGTGATGACAGCCAGCGGGACGTAAATAATTACGTTAATCAACAAGTTTGGAAAGTAAACAAACGCTCATTCATCTTTTCAAAACGAACTACAGTCAGAGCAAACCTCCCATAGGTCGTAGCTGAAGCAAGAAGCAAGCTAACGTTAGATGGCCAATGCTGAGGTAAACATGTTCACTCACCACAGGTTACTAATTATTAAAAAATAAACATTGTTCACGAGTCCTCACCTCGAGTCCCCATCTCTGCCATTAATGTATGTGCTTAATATATATGAAAATGATACAAAGATTTAAATAAATTACATTTAGACTACCTGACAGATACTGAGAAAAGTGGAAATCCTGTATACATCGACACTTTGGTTAATGAGACTTAGAATGTTGCATAGGCCTCCCTAACATGGTGAATTATTTTAGTGGACAACAAAGATAAATGTTATTGACTGTGTTAAATGTTTGTCCTGATGTTCTGTAAGTCTGAATTTCTCCTCTCAATCAACTTCACTGAACCACTGAAATAAACTCCTGTTAGTTTCTGTATCTGTGTCGCTGCACTGACTGCTGTGATTGATGGTCATTGCTCCTCTCCTCCAGGAGGAGGCGGTGCAGGACAAACAAACAGCTGCTTTGTGACGGAAACAAGAAGATAATGAAGCAGCTATAGGACATAAAGAGCTTGTCGTTGACGGTGCGTGTTGTCCCAGCTGATTGTTGAAGAGTGTAAAAAGACTGGGTCCCGCTGTATTACTCAGGCTGCACTACAGCGTCTATTCACAGGCGCGATCCCACTACTGAGCGGCACGGGGGCTTTGACCTGCTCCGTTTCCGACCTGGGCCGGTGCACCCCTCCTTAGACGACCTGGTGGTCCCGGGCTCCCCCAGGAGCACCATATCGATACCGAACTTAGTGCGGACACCCGATCGGCATAGTCCGCTGCAGCTCAGAGCTCCTGAGCTCAAACGGTCCGCCAGCCTCAGCCTCCCGGTAGCTTGGATTACAGGCGCGCGCCACCGCACCCGGCGAGGATCAGCTGCTCTCATCGGGCTTTTAGCTCCTGCAAACGTGACGTCACCAGCGAGCACGCTCAGGCGACATCTAGTGACCAAAACCTGCACCTGCAGCTGCTGAGTTATTTGTACAATGATCCTAAAGCTCCCTCACTGATTAAACCTTATTTCAATAAAGATATTTTTTTCAATATTTTTTTCCACAAAAAAGTAAGATAAAGAAGCAGCGATGAAGCTGATGTGTGATGTAAGCTAAATACATCATGGTTAAAGTTGTTTGTTGAACATCATTAATATGACATAGTTTCAACATCACACTACAATTTAGGTGCAATAAGGTTTAAAAAGCCACTTAACGTTAGCTGGATTCAAAACCTCTTAACTCATGAGGTGTTAATAATATATGAGCCTTTGGTTTATTTAGTGAAGCCTGGTTCACACACAGGTGTTTTCACTTGTTGCCTTATTAGGCATCCTGTCAGGACTGTGTGGATGTGTACAGACCAAACTCCATTAACACCTTCTGACTCTCCTGTTTTATTAATTCTGTTAAGGTGGTACAACAGACATATTTAACCTTCCAATTATTTTTATATTTGTACATCCATTATCTTATAAGGTACTGTTTATATTCACTCACAACTAGGCAAATAATCAATTCATAGTAGTACAACTTTATTATGGCTTGTCAGAGAATTCAGAAAGAAGGACCTTAAGATCATTTGATATATACACTATATTTAGCAAGTATTTGATGAAGTTTTTTTGTTTGTTTTACAAACTATGGCGTTTTGATAATTCTTCTGTTAACATAATGTAACATTTTTTGAATAGTCCTACATATCCCTATATTCTGTAAAGGCAAATATCAACAGTGCAGAGTGTCAAGCAACCTGATTGGCTGATCCAACTTCTGTCAGAAGACGGGTCCTCTGTTAAACTAATGAGAACAGATACCCTTTTTACATACTGAGAAGGTTAGGGCTTGGATTACATGAGGCCACGTACAAAAGACTATAGGTGAGAGTTGGAGCGCGTCTTGTTGTCATCTGTTTGAAGTCTGCAGGAAAAGGCAAACAGTGTCTGCCAAAGGCTGTGGGTGGACGATAGGCAACCTGAAAATGTCAGCACCAGATGGAGGATGGGGCTATAGCGGTGTCTCCTAGCCAAGTTTGGGGATGGTACTGGACGGCAGAGGCTGAAGGAAGAAGAAGAAGAATGGAAATGCAGCTGACTACCATAAACAGAGCGTAGAGGATGGGGTGGGAGCTGAGGGTGATGTAAATATATGATAGAGCCTGAGGCATAATATATCTAGTAAGAGCTGAGAGGGCGGCGGCTGAAGGTTTCCGGCAGGGGCTGTAGGTGGTAGTTTGGTCTGCAGCTGTCTGTCAGAATATGCAGGTGGAGGCGGCATCTGCAGGTTGCTGGCAATGGCTGCCGGTGGAGGGCTTGGACTGCAGCTGTCTACCCGAGTTTAAAGGTGGAAGGGACTGCTGTAAGTTGCTCACAGATGATCTAGGTGGCAGGTGGTTGACAAATGCTGCAGGCAGGGGCTGGAGGAGGATGTAGGTAAAGGTTTTGGGTTGCATGCAGCTGTTTGTCAGAATCTGCAGGTGGAGGTGGCAACTACAGGTTCCTGGCAGAGGATGTAGGTGCAGGCTGAAAGAGGTTGCGGATGGATCAGGGTTTTTCAGCTTTAAGAGACAGTAGAGGTGGTGGAATGTGTACGGAAGAGGTTTTAGGTTTAGGAGCATATGTTTGCTCTCTGCAGGTGGAGGCAGATGCAGAAGCTGGGTGGTAAAGGCTGGAGGCAGAGGCTGGATCTACAGCTGAGTGAAAGGCTGTAGGCTGAGAAAGGTTCTTCATCTGGCAGGAATAGGTGGATGTTGGTTTGCAGGTGGATGGTAAAAGAGGCAGAAAGTGTGTGGAAGAAGCAGTTTAAAAAACATTAGCTTTGTTCATTGTTGCTTTTGCATTAACAACATGAATGCTTTGAGTTGTGAGACTTTTAAAGATGACTTAAAACCACAGTATTATTTACAGATTTCATGTCATTCAACCATTGTGACATTTTAATTCTGTTTGTTATCAGCTCTTTTCTTTGGTGGCTGCAACATGAGCGAACAGAAGAAAAATCAAAACAGCATCTTAGTTCTTCTACACTAGGCACACTTGCACATAGTTTTTGAAGGAACTTGGCATGTAGGTTGGCCCAAACATCTTGGAAAACTACCCACAGTTCTTCTTTGGATTAAGGCGCCTCAAGTGCTTCTCTCTCTTTATGTACAGGTGCTTTTCAGAAAATTAGAATATTGTGAAAATTTCACTTTTTCAAAAATCCATTTCTCAAAATATTAGAGTATTACAAAATCGAGCCCTCTCACCTGTCTGCACATTTCCCCACTTCTCAGTTCATCTGTTTACACAGGGCTCTGTGGGGGCCATCCCTTCACTTCCACGAATCCTTGTTCTTCTTTAAGCTGAAAATAGTCCTTAATGACTTTTGCTGTATGTTTGGGGTCATTGTCATGCCGGAGAATACCTTTGGGGCCAATCAGATGCCTTCCTGATGGTATTACACGATAAACAAGTATCTGCCTGTACTTGTCAGCCTCGATTAATTCTGACCAAATTTCCAACTCAGTTTGCAGAAATTCAGCCTCAAACTATCAAGGAACCTCCACTATGCTTCACTGTTGCCTGCTCATTGTTGTACCGCTCTCCAGCCCTTTGGCAGAGCAGAGGGGGGCTGGGAGCTGGGGGGCACTTTTGAGACGACTGGCAGGTCAGCAGGTGGGATGGTGGACTGAAGACTTGGGACCAAATTCAACAACTTTGGCATGTCAGCAGCAGAAGAGGAGGGCTGAGGAGTGAGGACCAAATTCAGCACCTTAGAAGGTTTGGAAGGACGAGCCTTGAAGCTACGCGTCCTCTTCTGGGGAAGGTCAGCAACACACGAGAGTGGGCTCCAGTAAACATCGTACTTAACAACATACATTTATAATCTCACAAGAGAAATATCTACATCAGACACACTGCAGAGGACTACTTTGTTAAAGACCCTTCACTGATTCTGTCCATTTTAAAGGATTTATAGATAAACAACCTTTATTTTATTTTACACCCAGCTGCAAGAAGAATTTGAAGTAAAAAGGACAATAAAATAGATTTTGGAATTGAAAACTGAAATTGTCACAGAGTAAAGCTGTAACTTAATAGGAAAGTTACTGTGATGTAAATGAGTCCAATAAGCAACGCAATCGGCCTCTAGACTGTGTCCCAAAACATTCAGTATTCACAAGCCAGATGCCATTTTTTAAAAGCTGTCTAATGCTTTAGTTCTTGAGGATGACACTGTGAACAATTTGCAACATAAACATTTCTTTGTACCTAAAATATGAAACTCAAATGTCTGACCTGGTCGTCCCTGCAGCATGGACATTTGCTGGAGGCTCCAGGCTTCCTTGCACTCTCTGCCCGGCGTGCAGAGATTCTCTTTCCCCACCGGTAGTCTTGGTCTTCAATGGGAATATCACACTGCTACAATACACACACTGAATAATGAGAATTTCATTCCATAATATTCTTTATAAAATGTAAATTTCTCTTTGAAAATTACAGTACTTTTCATCATCATGTAGTTCTTTGTTTAAACCCATTGGTGAAAAAGGTCAAATTAACCTGCCAGGGTGCACCAGGATGGTGTTGCTAGATATAACGTTACTTTTCTGATTTTGATTATTTTATTTGAGATATTAAAAGATTACATTAATATTATTATTATTTAATTTTAAGCACATTTTTGTATTTGGTTAATGATGAAATGATCCAGTACAGTCCAGTTCTGACAGTGCATCATTACAGTAAACTAATGACCTCCTACGTAAACAATAACTTCCGCATGCGTGGGTGCTGCACAGAGGACTTTCAAAATGTTCAAATCTAATGTTTTCGATGATTGAAGTTTGTTGTGTAGCTTTCATCAGTCTCTGTGAGGCTTTAGTCCTCGTCAGGATGGAAATCGTGTAAAACTTGAGAAACATTTTGTTTGACAGTTTGACAGAGGGTTTTTTTTAAATGATGATCCTATATATATGATGCATCTGGAGACAAAATGGCAACCATGGAATCCTTCACATCCATCTGTTTTACAGTCGCACCTCACTTCTGGAATTAGGTTTCATCCACTCAGCCTGCAAAAGGCCACATCTAACAATGAAGAAATGTTCACGTGACTGCGGCCTCAGTCATATATTTTGATATAAGCTTGGCTTTAGTCTTTGTATTATGGGGTGTCAATATTCATATATTAAGGGTGTTGTGTTTTAATGCAACTAAAATAAGTAGGCCTATGTAGAATATAAACAGGAGTTAGGAAATGAATGTGTCATAATCACAATATGCTTAATTGGTCATTTATCTCATCAAAAGAGGCAGAACTAAGATCTTTATTATTTCTTCTATTCAAGCATCAATCGTGTTAAATAACATGGTGTAGATACAAAGGGACTGCAAAGCATTTTACTAAATCTGAGCTAAAACAAAGGAAAGTCATTTGTATGTCTGTTTCAAGCTGTTCATGATGAAGGAAGGAAAATAACAAAGCAACAACAACATTAAACGTTAAATGTTTGCCCTGATGTTCTGTATGTCTGAATTTCTCCTCTCGATCAACTTCACTGAACCACTGAAATAAACCCTGGTAGTTTCTGTATCTGTGTCGCTGCACTGACTGCTGTGATTGATGGTCATTGCTCCTCTCCTCCAGGTGGAGGCGGTGCAGGACAAACAAACAGCTGCTTTGTGACGTCTTAAATGTCATGTAGTTGAATATCTGCTTGTAAAAAGCAGAACTGAAGAAGTCCTTTGGATGAGGGACGAAACGTCTTCCAGTTTCTTCAACCAAGTCCAGTTGCCCTTGATTTTAACCTTCGTTGGATGCTTGTAAAAAGCTGCTTCATATTTATTTGAAGATATTGTATTATTTATATTTGACACCAATACCTTTAGTAAGAATGGTGAAAGGTGTGCACATTACCTAAAGAGGAATACAGTTTATTCTTTCCACAGAAACGCTGGTAGTTTCTGCTGCTGTGATTGATGGTCATTGCTCCTCTCCTCCAGGTGGAGGCGGTGCAGGACAAACAAACAGCTGCTTTGTGACGGAAACAAGAAGATAATGAAGCAGCTATAGGACATAAAGAGCTTGTTGTTGACGGTGCGTGTTGTCCCAGCTGATTGTTGAAGAGTAGGAAGAGTGTAAAAAGACTGGGTCCCGCTGTATTACTCAGGCTGCACTACAGCGTCTATTCACAGGCGCGATCCCACTACTGAGCGGCACGGGGGCTTTGACCTGCTCCGTTTCCGACCTGGGCCGGTGCACCCCTCCTTAGACGACCTGGTGGTCCCGGGCTCCCCCAGGAGCACCATATCGATACCGAACTTAGTGCGGACACCCGATCGGCATAGTCCGCTGCAGCTCAGAGCTCCTGAGCTCAAACGGTCCGCCAGCCTCAGCCTCCCGGTAGCTTGGATTACAGGCGCGCGCCACCGCACCCGGCGAGGATCAGCTGCTCTCATCGGGCTTTTAGCTTCTGCAAACGTGACATCACCAGCGAGCACGCTCAGGCGGCATCTAGTGACCAAAACCTGCACCTGCAGCTGCTGAGTTATTTGTACAATGATCCTAAAGCTCCCTCACTGATTAAACCTTATTTCAATAAAGATCAACAATTTTTATGTTTCAAAATCTGCCTGTCGGTAAAATATAACTCCACCACCAAAATTCAAAACAGCAGTGGAATCTACGTCACTCCCAAAGGTCTTTACAGTAGTTGTAGTAGCAGTGCTGCAGACACTAAATCTAAGTCATTCATGTTTTTGTATAAGGTTTGTTTACATCAGTGTGACTTAAACACATGACTACCTTTGTACATTCACTCTGAAACTTTAGTGATTTAACAATTTAACATGGCATAATATGACAATATATGCACTGTGGAGCTAAATGATTCACAATAATACCTTAATCAGTTCTGACTTTCAAAAGGTGCTCATTTTTGTTTGCATAGCCTATAAAGGGATAAATTAAATGTCATTCAGAATCAGAATCAGAAGGAGTTTTATTGCCAAGTAGTGTTTTACACATACGAGGAGTTTGCTTTGGTGATAAGGTGCTACACGTAGACAAATACACAGTTGACATAAATAAATGTATAAATATATAAATATGGAATAAAGAAATGCAAGTTATATAAGAATAATAAAAGAACAGAGAAAATAATACACTATTTGCAGAGAAAGAACAATGTGGCAGATATTTACATGTGCATTACTCTGGTTTGTGTTGTGCAGACGTGTTGCAACAGAAGAGAATATTGTGTACATAAATATATAAATTGACAATATAAAAATATAGAAAAACAACGATTAACAATTAACAACAAATATGTGCAATGTGCCAGGTTTGTGCATGATATGAAATGAAGTAAAAATTTAGACGTGCAGAGACATTTGCATCATTTGAAAGGGGACAGTGTCAGTGGGGGACCCGGGCCTTGTTAATGAGGCTAGCTGCAGAGAAACCTCCACCTAACCTGTGAACTGTTAGAGGTCTCCTATTTGAAATGTTGTCTCAGATATCCTCCTACAGAGTTCTAGTTTGTGTCGAGATGTTTAAATTTATCTTTGTGGCACACTGAGATGTTCAAACATTTCCTCTTCATTCTTATGGGACATTCTCATCTAAGTCTTTTGATTCTTAAATGTCATGTAGTTGAATATCTGCTTGTAAAAAGCTGCTTTATATTTATTTGAAGATTGTCTATTATTTATATTTGACACCAATACTTTTAGTAAGAATGGTGAAAGGTGTAACAGTTGGTGCACATTACCTAAAGAGGAATACAGTTTATTCTTTCCACAGAAACGCTGGTAGTTTCTGCTGCTGTGATTGATGGTCATTGCTCCTCTCCTCCAGGAGGAGGCGGTGCAGGACAAACAAACAGCTGCTTTGTGACAGAAACAAGAAGATAATGAAGCAGCTATAGGACATAAAGAGCTTGTTGTTGACGGTGCGTGTTGTCCCAGCTGATTGTTGAAGAGTAGGAAGAGTGTAAAAAGACTGGGTCCCGCTGTATTACTCAGGCTGCACTACAGCGTCTATTCACAGGCGCGATCCCACTACTGAGCGGCACGGGGGCTTTGACCTGCTCCGTTTCCGACCTGGGCCGGTGCACCCCTCCTTAGACGACCTGGTGGTCCCGGGCTCCCCCAGGAGCACCATATCGATACCGAACTTAGTGCGGACACCCGATCGGCATAGTCCGCTGCAGCTCAGAGCTCCTGAGCTCAAACGGTCCGCCAGCCTCAGCCTCCCGGTAGCTTGGATTACAGGCGCGCGCCACCGCACCCGGCGAGGATCAGCTGCTCTCATCGGGCTTTTAGCTCCTGCAAACGTGACGAGAATAATACCACTTTCCTCTGTGTCCAGTACAGAGTTGGTCTGGAATATATCAAGCTGAACTTAGCATTAGATGAATAAATGTACACGTGACACAAGCTTGATAATATTTTTTTTTTATTATTCTAGTAATACTGCTTCTGATAAAGACACATGTTCATGCAAGATTTTGGATAGAACATCACTTAACAAAAACACAGCACAGACATCCCTCTGAATATGATATTTGCTTGTTGATCATGTTGGCCAGTTGATGTAATAACGTCCAGCAACTACAAAACATTATTTCACACTGAAACAGCAAGAATTTTATCTTTGGTAGAGATGAGGAAATCCAGGAAAAATATGAAAAAGATGGTAGACTGAATCAGACATGCAAAGAAACTCTGAATAAGAGGAAATTCCATCACTAAATTGAAAAGGAGGTCTAATAATGAATGAGGCAAATTCACTTTGATACAAACAAATCAAGGTGCGTTTAAATACTGGAGGTCCATTGCTTCCTTTTATCAATATGCAATTCCCTCTAAGGCACCCTTCCCTTTGACAGAAAGACGTTTCCCTACAAATGTAATAAAAAAAAATACTGACACTTTGCTTTGATACTTCACAAATCAAATGCTTGTGACCCTTTTGCCAACACAATCATGATATAAAATATCCATTTCCTACTTCTGATATCTTTCCAGACTTTCAAACAGCTACAGCAGGGATATGCAATACAGCACATAAGTGGATTCATCATGTGTTCTGAGTTACTGGGATTACTCTTTTTTTAAATCCCTGTTTAAAAGAATAGGGTGGGACTTTGTCAGTGTAACCTGCTCTGTAGCTATTCTTTCTGCCTGAATGTCAGTATATCCTTCACTCCCCCAGAGTCATCATGTAAACACAAATACACAACAACTAAAAACATAAATAAATGCTGTGAGGTTTAAACTGAGGTTAAAGAAGAGGAACAGCAGGGAGTATAACATTATGAGAGACACAGCTACTAAAACCCTTATAAAGACTTATTCTGGGATTAAACTGAGTTGAATCAACTATCCAACGTGCAGCCATCACAAACTTTAAGCTAATTTAAAGTTTCATGTCTAAGGAAAAACATTCCTGTCTAACAGTCTAAACAGTAACGTAAAATATATTTGACACAAATCATCTTGGACAGTTTCACCTCTAAAGGTCTCATCTATTCACAATGAGATTCAGTCAAAAATAGTGAAATAACTGAAACTGAAATCTTTTAAGGACCCCATGAAACAAACAAAACAAAAATCACTGGTTCATGAAATGTAACTGGTAAAGACAAAGCGTGTAGAAAGCATGTCAGAGATTGACGTGCTCAAACACCAGCAGTAACTGAAGAAGAGGCAGTGACGGGATGAAGACCCATGTTTTTATACTGGCTTTCTTGCAGTCGTTGGCTGTCCACTTTCTTTGGACACAATGTGTTTTACAAGACCAGTGTAAAGAAGTATGAAGTAGGGCTGTATATTTTTGGTCAGCTCAGTTGTCTTATATGTAAATCGGTACGTTTCATTTCATGTGGTCCTTAAATGCTTTTAATAACAAATAACACACTCTATACAATCTACGCTACTTTCATTTGAAAAGTTCAAAAACATAATCTACACACTTGTTGACAACACTTTACAATGACAGTCGAGCTTTCGGTCAGAAATAAAAGGCGGACATTAGGGCAGCTCTTTTGAAACTGGTGCTGTGGCAGCTTGTATGAGGTTACAGACCATAACAGGCTTTCACACAAACATGCTCTCTTCAAATGACAATTAACATGTCAAAGTGTCTCTAGCTGGACTGTTATGTAAAGAATTTGTTGAGAACAGAATAATATAGGCTAATACTTTATTGATCCCCTTATGCAAATTCTCTTTTCTCTCTGCCATATAGAGGTCAGAGGTCAGGGACACTTCAGCAGGGCCTGTTGGGAGTTGGGACAGACTTAAACCTGGGTTTACCAGATGAAGGACGGCCTCCCTGTTCAGCCACACATGCTGCCCCGAATGTAAATAATAAGTTGTGTCCACACGGTCAAGATAACGGGAATGTTGCTTATCAAGGCAAAAAAAACTGACATCTTGAATGTTTAGCTCATCCGACACACTGGGATAATACATTAGTCTATTTACATACATCTATGTAGTTTCTTGATCACGGTTGACATTCCTCACTGAAACTAATGGGTACAGACTTCTGCAGGCAAGCTGCACTAAAAAAAAAAAACCCCAATGAGAAACGTGTCTGATGAGAAAAATAGCATTCAAAATGACACAAATTCAATAAGATCTCAAATATCCAGGAACCTGTTGTATGCTAAATCTTGTGGACTGATCATGACCGCATTGACTTTACTGAGCAACAGTGCAAAGGCTTATAGAACAAGTCACAGCAACAGAGCAAGCTAACTGGCAGTCTTTTTAAGGGAGCATGGCTGGAAATGTAAGGCACTACAGTCTCAGTTGGAGCGTCTCTGCATCCTTCATATCTCCAATAAGCTATCTAGGGACAAACTGGTGGTGAGAACTGAGATGGAAGGGCGCCTGTCCTCGCTCAGAAACTCCCACAAAGGTTGCTGATCAGTTCAAAACCATCCTCAACATTGATAACAGGCATAATCAGGAGAGCAGAGATCATTTCTGCAGTTTCAGTTCCATGAAAAGAAAGATTCCCTCCAGGTGCGACAGGCGTGGTACAATTAAAGGCTCGGCTCTCGGTGCTACTTCTCAGGTAGAGTTTAGGAGTGAGGACAGAGCAGGAAGAAGCTTCTAGTATGGAGGAGACGAGGGGAATGTTTGTGTGTGCTTATAGTCGAGTGAAAGGTCCGACGTGAAGCGGCGCTCTCAGTTTGGGAGAGGAGCAGGAGTTGGTGGTGAACATTGAGGATGGGGAGGAAGAATAAGGTGAAGAGGAAGCAGAAGAAGGGTCACCGCTGTTGTTCAGGGTGAAGACACTGGAAATGGCCACATCCACAATACCTTGACATAGCTCTGGATATAGTTTCCTGGTGAGGGAAGGGATAACAGAAGTGTCAACATGCCCTCACATTTGTGTTACTGACTTAATGAGTTTAAATAAAGTCTACAGGAAACATAAGCCACTGCTAGCTGTGTGACTGATTTAATATTTAGCATAGGAATTCAATTCATGGGACAGTTTTTCATTGAAAAATTTAAAGTTCACTGAAGTCAAAGTTTCAAAAATAAAAATGAATGAGAAATAAAATTTAAATGTTTAGTTTTTGAACGATAGTAACATTTTCAAATCCAATTTCTGATTCTGACCCTCTATTAAAGTAATATAACAAACAAAATAATATTTCAACATTTCAGATAATTAGGGAAATGGATTCAAAGCCTGTTTTCCCTGCACACAAACAATACAAGGCTGCAAGATTTCTAGATGGGGAAAGAAGTGGTAAAAGACAAGCAAAACCGAAAGCGACGCTAGGAAAGAAACACTTTTAACATGAATGATCAGCTGAATGTTACTGACTGTGCACAGGCTGGAGCTCCATTGATCTCAATAAGCCACACTTTGAAGCTCTCGTCCACCATGAAATCAAATCCAAAGAGCTGGAAGCTCTGGTAGGACAGGTGCTTGGTGCTGATTGCCGGCTCTATACACGTCAGACAGCTCCTGTGAAACCAAAATAATTTCCAATCAGCTGGCTATTAATAACAAACATCTAAACAACATCACGCCGTGTGCAAACATGTGATAGAATTCATTAGGAACATTTCGGGCATGAGGTAATCACTGACCTTTACAGACCTCTACTGCCATTTAAAAAGGAAATGCACTATAAAAATGCCTCCTGCCCAGGTCACAGCTTACCCTTTATGTGATGGTAGCTGGTATTTGACAGATATCAAAGTCACATTTTCCCAGTAGAATGTAAGGGAGCTAACAGAGAGGATAAGAGGCAATACACCACAGTAACTAATACTTAATACTGTATGTGTACTGCTTTGTGATTTGCTTTTCTGTCTTTTCTTTATTGGCTGAAATGTCTTAAAACACAAGTCAGATGTCAGACGTGATTGGCTTTATTCTTACTCAATATTGCAGCAAAAGGGTCCTCAGCTATGTTAGCGGCTCTGTGAAACTGTACTTCAGCTAAAGGGTCACATCGGCATGCTCACGATGACAATGCTAGCATGTTGATGATGATGTTGATAGGAAGAATGATGTTAGCATGTTAGCATGCTAACATTTGCTTATTAGCACCCAAAACAAATAAAGGTTGTGAATGTCATCGGTTCTGCAGTTATTTGGTCATAAATCCAAGTAATGGACAGAATGAAGTGTTGACCGGATGGTGCCGCTACAGAAAATGTTAAGGGGTCATTAAGATCATTAGAATTTATCCACTTGGGTCCTTGAATATCTGTAGAGAAATTCATGGCAATCCATCTGAAAGCGTCAAATTATTTCACTTTAAACAACAAATGTCAACCTCACGGTGGTGTTAGAGGGAAAGTCAGGGAATCACCAAAGTCAGCATCCTCTGGGGAAAATGACAGACAGGCCGACATCCCTGGAGCCCTCGCATGTCTAAAAATGCCAGTGTGTGCCTAAAGGGTGAATGTGAAAGCCAAAGCACCTGGCGAACTAATAACTACTGATATTGTGTTTTTATTCAACAATCTTCCACAAAGATAATATGATTTGATGCTATGAACTGAAACCAGTGGCTTTCACATTTGCCACATGTCCTCAAAGTTGTCTCATCTCATCTCTCGTTAGTATCCAGCTATCAAGAAGAGTAAAATGTTGTTAATCAACCAAGTGACTTGAACAACAATACATTATATATGTACACTTTCAACTAGGACAGATTTGACTTGACAACTCACCATTTCTCAGAAGTAGAATTTGGAAAATGTCTCCAGTCACATAAATATGCTAGTTGCTGTGTTTGGAGTGCCAAACAGTATCAGACTGATAATATGACAAAACATTATGTATTTCAGTTTTCAATTTAATATGTAGAAGCTAAGCTATCTATTAGACAAGATCCAAAAACAAAAACTGCCGCATAAACAAGAAGGACCTACTTTATGATCTGCTTGATCTGAGGTAATATGGTGGTCTCCAGGGTGACACTGTGAGTGTTCAGCAGGTACAGCCTGAACTCATCAAAGAACATCTCGTTACCCTCCTCATATCGTCCGTAGTTCTGGGAGTGCTCCTTCTGAATGCAGTGGTTGGTCAGGTGGCTGGTCATGTTCTGGAGGTCAGAGGTGTTGTAGGGCTCTGAGGAAGTCCGCAGCACACCCTCCCGGTACAAATAGATGTTGTATTGATGGTCCACTAGCACCCAGCTCCTAGCAATAGCACAGCATAATACCTCTGCATGAGCCTCATGTACAGCATTGAGACAGACTAGCACAATCTCTGTGGATTTGTGTTATACATTTTTAAAAAACTTGCCTGATGTCAAACTTTCGATGTCCCGGCTCCAGAAGCAACGGTTTCTCCAGGTACTTCTGAATGACGTGAACCTGTCCCTGATTATCAATGTACTCCAGCAGCTGATTAGCATCATGGGATATCAAAATACCAGCGCCTGTTGCAATAAAATCAAACATGTTTAGCTGCCACGGACAGATCTTCAATTTAAAACAATAAAAGCATTAGAACTGCTCCCATGAAAGGGGACCCTTTAGCTGAAGTACAGTTTTACATTGCCTTAAGCAGAGCTAACAAAGAGTATGTAAATTAATATAATTTAATAAGACGCTGAAGGCAAAATGACTAAGGCTTACTTGTATCTTGGATTTCAACCAATGAAATGTGGATAATAGATTTCACCTTTAGCTCCAGCAGAAGACTTGGCTATCCACACAGTGCCCTCCCCACTTTCTTTTTTAGAGTGATAGGAGGCCAAGAAAACTTCCCTCTCATCCGTCTTGGGATTGTTCTTCAGATGGCTAATGCCATTTGTAGCTGGAGCAACAGGTGTGTTGAGGTTAGTAGGATAAATGATGTAGGATTCTGGGAACCAGTTACTTGAGTCGGACAGCTCTGGGCTGGTCTTTATTAGCCTAATGGTGAAGAAGGGAAATGGTCAGCTAACGTAAAGCCATTTGAGTAATTTATTTGCTGAAAAGTACATTAGTAACATGAATGATGGCAAGAAAAACAATTTCTCATGTAAAAAGACGGACACACACTTGACTAAGGACGCTTTTCTGCAAAGCTTGTCTGCTCCTCTGTAGTAATTCACCAGCTGCACCAGTCCCGGTTCATGACCTGTAAAGTCCAAGTGAGGAAATTTTAAAATTGATTAAAATACAAAAGTGTATACTGAGAGCAGTGACTGCGCACCGACACAATCTTTCCACAGGATGCTGTGGCCCTTCGCAGTCACAGCAGCTGTCTCATCCTGAGTGGGTGTACACCAAATTTAGCACACACAGACTTTTCTATATGAATTGAGGAAGGACATAATTTACCTAGACGTCCAAAGGGCAGTCTGTTCCGTTCACCGAGCATTAAGTTGAATCTTGGATTGTCTCTTTTCAGTCTCTTCCATTGTCCAGTTGAGAGGAGGATTTTGGAAACTTCTGCATAAACAGTGCTGTTGTCGTCACGGGTGACAAAGGTGTATATCGGGGAATTCATAATGCCACGCTGACCACGAGGGGAAGTATATAATAGAAACGATTGAATGTGTAAACAACTTAGCTGTCCAGCTAGTTACGAGGCTATCTGGTTGGCACTGCAGCACACAGATCGTTCAGGGTTATCTCCTCTGCCCGTGCCATAATGATGAGTCAGTCATATCCAGTCCACTCTTCCAGTTAACTCACACTATTGCTCCGCAGCTCAAATTCAGAAGTCCGAGGCTAACATGTATTCATATAATCACCATAACATGTGAGGATAGCAGATTAATGGTGCTCAGCAGACAGGGCTCCTTCTGTAACCCCAGACAAGGGTGTGACTGACTGCTGAAACCGGCTCCTGGGGCTGGTCCCGTCTGGATTAATTCACATCCCGTCTCCGGGTCAGTTAGCTAACAGACTGCGGCCACTGTGAACAGATATCACGGAAACTTTTCCATTAACACTCATCTAAGAGAAAGACTTTAGACAGAATAAATTCTGCAAAATTAACTAACTAGCGAGTCAGCTACACAATAGCATAAACGCAGTTACGGACGCAGCCTATTTTCCCAACGGCGGCGTATTCTCTGAAGCGCTGCGGCCGCTGTCATCCACTGTCGACAGCATAAACAAAAAGCTCCATGGTTGTGGTTAGTGTAGTTTACGCTTACACTGATGTTACGGCTAGCTGACATTTAACTTTTCCTTATACATAATAAACGTAAACAGACATAACCTGGAACACAATTATGTACAAGTAAAATTTATGTGAAAATCTATTTATTTTTATTTATTATTTTATTTTATTTCCACGACGTTAGTACTGCATTTCCCAGAATGCAACACGATAAAGCGACAATACATTAATTAACGTGTTGTGGCCACAAGATGGCGTCGTAGACCTCTGTACTAGCAGCTAGGGTCCTGTCCGGCCTCGGAGTCAAGTTTTAAAACTCCAGAAAAATGTTCTCATTCTGGGTAAGAGTGCCTCGAAGTTTCTAATTAATTATCATTAATCAAATTTAAATGGAATTTGATAGAGCGGCAAAATAATCATAACATATTAAGAGCGAACAGTGACTGGGCTAACCTGGAGGATAAATGGAGCACTCCCTGGTCCTGGCAAATTATGGGTCCCGTCCCGATATTTACATATGTTATTTACTTCTTTTTAGCACTTTATTATCCAAATGTTTTAACCTTAAGTCGACGTTTTGTCAGCTAAACATACAAAAGATAAGTTATGTTTTGGCTGAGTTTCTAGGTTTTTAGGTGAAAGTGATGCTCATACAGAAATTTAGGTTGTCGATGAACGATTTGGAACGTGGCCGGAAGTCTTTCTGTTGAAGAAGAAACCGGTGGCGGGAACAAGTAACTTAGGGGGCGAGTGAAAGTAAAGTACAGGCGCTTTCATCAAGTTAACGTTAGAAGACTTGTGTTTGTAGTCTAGCACCTGTTTACTTTGTCAAAACGTAAATATCATAGGAGGATATCCTTAATAGTAAGTGACTCATCCTCAGTGTTGTGGCCTGTCGTGTGGTGCGGGATATTTTCAGTGAACATTTCACTCATGCAACTAAGTTCAGTTAACTTAACGTTTGGTCCTGTCCGTATAACTTTACTGTTTATAACTGCATGTCAAGCAAGGCTAGATTTTCCTGTCAGTTATCGTTAAAGTTAAAGGACACTGCTGCAGCTTTGCTAGCGAACTTATCTCTAATGCAGTTAAATATCCATCATATTAGATATTTAGCCTAGTTGCATATAGTTAAAGGGGCGTTCCACCAATTGTACAGTCATTAACTAGTCCTGTTTAATAAGTACTACTCATGTCGTGAAAATAGTTGTTTGCTGTTCCCTGTGGCTCTTAAGAAGCTTTGTCAAGACTCAGAAAAGAAGCCTTTATGTTTAACGTTAGAGTCATGCATTAAAATTTGAGGTGTTTCGAAGACATGGGCATTAACCAGGCAGGGAGTGTCCTAACGAAGGGATGCTGTTGAGTTGGGATGCTAATGAGCCTGTTTGCAGCTTGACCCTTACTATTGACTAAGTGTCAGGTGAGCCTCGGCTGCTTCAATTTTAACCATGCTTTTTTGATCTGTTGTTTTCAGTCCCTGAACTCCTTGTATCCAATGCCCATGCGTATGACAGAATGCAATGTAATGAGTTGGTTTTTTTTCATGTGTATGGGTCAGGGGTGATGTGTGCCTTGGCTTTGACTGAGGTCATGTATTTTTAATAACTTTTGTCCCTTCTCCTTCACCAGACTGGAGCAGGCCAGGCATGAGTGGCGCACACCTGGACGAATGGCAGAGGAGGTCCTTTGACATTTCATCTGGCAACTGTACACCTGAACAGACGGCCGATGCCTACCGGGCCCACATCCTCTCCATTCAGTATGCATGGGCAAGCTCCCAGATCTCTCAGGCCGGCATGGCCAGCCTGCTCAGGACCTACTCGGAGCGCTACGCCGCAGTGCTGGACTCGGATGACCCACGCACAGGGCTTAACAACTATGCAGACAGCGCACTGCATCTGGCCCGCAGTCAGAGAAACTACAGTGACAAATGGGAGTCGTCTCTGACCATGGAGAGTGTGCTGGAGCTGCCCTGCGTGAAAAAGATGATTCAAGCTGGGACAGAGGGAGGAGGCTCCCTGGTGGCAGCAGGGGATGTAAACATATCTGTAGGGCAAGAGAGCAGAGGCAGCTCCCTGTCTGCTCCCTTCACCGGAGTCAGGTCAGAGGCTGCATTGTTCAGACCTGCAGGACCACAACAGCCTAAGACAAAGGGTAACAGCCCTACCAGTAATCCTGTTAATAATATTACGTCTGAGAGGCCAAGAGCCTCTGAGGGAACCTTGGGTAATCCAAACTCATTCTCCCGACCTCCTTCCCGACCACAGTCTGTGTTAAGTCATCCTCCTTCAGTTCTTCCACACGGAAACCCTGGCCCTGCAGGGGGCACAGAAAACTATCAGTCCTCTTTCTTCCCCACCTCCAACCCATGTAAGCGGAAGAATTTTTACAACCCAGATGGAGCGGATGGTGGCAGGGGCCAACATGGAGGTCAAGCAAGCACTGACCCACGAGCTGGAAGCAACTTTAAAACGGCTCGGGAGCAGTTCATTGTTGATCAACAGAAAAAACATTCCCATCAGCCACAGAGAGGTCAGACCACTGGAATGGCAGCAACTGTGAAGAAATCTCTGGGTGCTAACAGGCCCCGAGGCGCATTTTCTAAATTTGTGTCACCTATCCCACGACAGGAGGAGGAAGAAGGTGGGGCGAGCAGTAATCCCAATCAGGAACCTCAGATTCTGGATGACCGTCTGAAAAACTTTGAGCCAAAGATCATCGAGCTGATCATGAGTGAGATCATGGACCACGGCCCTCCAGTTGCCTGGGAAGACATAGCAGGCCTGGAGTTTGCCAAGACCACTATAAAGGAGATTGTGGTTTGGCCCATGCTGCGACCTGATATCTTTACTGGCCTCCGTGGTCCACCCAAAGGCATCCTGTTGTTTGGACCTCCAGGGACCGGGAAAACTCTGATAGGAAAATGCATAGCTTGCCAGTCAGGTGCCACCTTCTTTAGCATCAGTGCTTCATCGCTCACATCCAAGTGGGTGGGTGAAGGAGAAAAAATGGTGCGGGCCCTGTTTGCCATTGCCCGCTGCCACCAGCCTGCTGTCATTTTCATTGATGAAATTGACTCACTGTTGTCCCAGCGGACAGACGGGGAGCACGACTCATCCCGTAGGATAAAGACAGAGTTCTTGGTTCAGCTGGACGGGGCGGCCACGGCAGCCGAGGACCGCATCCTGGTGGTGGGCGCCACCAACCGGCCTCAAGAGATAGACGAGGCTGCCCGACGACGCCTGGCAAAGAGGTTATATATCCCCCTACCAGAGGCAACCGCCCGATTGCAGATAGTGACAAACCTCATGGCTCGAGAGAAGAACCAGCTGATAGAGCAAGAGCTGGAGAGCGTGGTAACAGCCACCAAGGGCTTTTCAGGCGCTGATATGACTCAATTATGTAAAGAGGCAGCTCTGGGGCCCATCCGAAGCATCCAGCTCAGTGAAATCGCCACTATCACTGCAGATCAGGTGCGGCCAATCCTCTACAGTGACTTCCAGAAGGCTCTGAAGACAGTACGACCCAGTGTCTCATCAAAAGACTTGGAGCTGTATGAAGAGTGGAATAAGACTTTCGGATGTGGACATTAAACTTGGCTCCTCATCCTGATCATCAAAGTTATGGATATCATTTTGAACTGAGTTGAGATAAACATGTGGCCTTACAGTGGGATCAATAACTCGTGACAGTCTCACCAGAAAGCCTAAAAAATGAAAAAAATTCACAAAGACGGCTTTTGAAATGCAGACGTGTTAGATTGTATTATACTGAGCAGGTGTTTCTGTCATTTTGTCTACCCCTTTGGCCCGAATGGGTCATTTATTTAAATGGACAATCTCTTTACAACCAGCCTGATTTGTTTTGTGAACCATTAACTTAAGCCCTTACTCACAGGATGCTGTAACTACACCCGAAATAAAAATATACAGATATCAGCTGAAACAAGGTGCGTTTACACAAAAATGTCAGCCATATGCTTGTTATCGTTATCCTTATTCATAGTTATCTTTGTGGTGAACGATTGCAAAAAACTGTTTCCATTATTTTCCATTCAAATTATTTTTACGAGTTCGTAATGGCCACGCTGTTCTGTTTAGATATGCATTTTCCTACTGGTTTAGTGTAAACATTAGGCACCATGTAGTGAGCTGTGTTCCAGATGAAGCAATGACCTGTTTGAATTCCTTTAGCTGTTAGTGTCCTTTTTACTTGGACATTCAGTATTTAGTATTCATTCCCGGAGATATCCTCACATATATCGTATATCGGGTGTCAAGACTTAACCTTTGTCATTGCATTAGTTTGTTTCAATTAATTGCATTGCCCAAATGAAATTTCTTTCCTAATAAAATTACATATTGCCCTGATCTATGTGTTTGTTTGTCTGAGAATTGAAACAAATCAATAGTAAGTTTATGTCCTGTGTAATGTGCCATTTCCCCACTTGGTCTTCCTCCCCGTCTGATCCACAGAGGGCATTGTGAACAATTTGTTGAGAGCTTATGTTGCACATCCCTGTAACATTTTGCCTGAAGTCCTGTTGTTGTGAAATGTTCTTGAGGCTAGTTGCGCGAATAGGGCAGCACAATATCCAGGGTCTCATGTTTCAAGAACCCTGAAACCTTTACTTTGTCGCACTTCCTGTGGAAAATCTGTTGCAATAAAATATAACAGCAAAACATCACTTTTATTAGACAATAAGCATTGGCTCTATGATTTTAATTTTAGTACTTATCCTTATCCACAGGGTTCATGCCTTGTTTCGATGTTTTGTTTCAAACTATGTCCAGTAAATTTCTCAGTTAACATTGTTATTAATTAAGATGACCACTTGCTCTCTTCCAGACAGCAGAAACTTGTTTAATCTATTGCCAAGTGGTTGTTTCGGTCAACAGAGATTCTTAATGTTGTTGATGGTCTTTGAGCTGAATGCCTCTCTGGTCAAACAGACGCTGTACTACTGAGGATGACCATTATAGATTGTGCACACATTAAATTAAATTCTCATGTAAATTTAATGAAACAATCTGAAAATCTGGAAGACCATGAAAAAAGACTTTCATTTATTTTTCATCTTTTTGTCAAGTCCCTGATAAATATTTCAGACGGGTGTGGTTGGCCACCATATTGAAACTTTGTTGAATTAGCCAGCAGCGAAAGTAGTCACACAACGGCCCCTCGGGCATCACTGAACATGGCGACTCCTCACAGCTGGACTGGGACAGATGCACAGAATTCTTCTGGTGCTGGTGGGATCCATAGAGTATGGTCTGGAAATGGTGCCATATGGTGTAAAGTTGTAGCTCAAATTGACAGTGGCTGTGCAGCAGTGGTCACAAATATTACACAGTACATGTATTTATTACATTAAACAATGAATGCAATGTTACTTCCTATTTATTGTTATTTAAATTTAGAAATACTGACATTTGACATTGTATCACATGAGACTTGTGTATAACCTGGAGATCAGACTGTGGTGGAAGACGCACTTAAAACTTTTACTTAAGTAAAAGCATCTGTGAAACAATGAAAAAATGCACCATTAAAATAAAAGTCAGTAAGTGAAAGTATAGATTTTCCACGTTTTTTTATATTGTTTATGGTGTGCATTTCTACACCTGTTGCTCCTTTGTTGCGTTTTTGAGAAAGCACCTGCTTGTGTTTTCTGTAGCTTTAAACCATACTTGCTGTTACCACCAGTGACCACAGCTGTCACCAAAACAATCATGACTGAAATTTTAAGGTTTATAACTTAAACCAAAAGCAACATACTCCTTTTGCTGAGAAATGGCTCATGTGAGTGTTATACTGTTACATTTCATTACATAGGCTGTTGATTCTGATGCATCAGTGCATAAGTAGCATTTTACCATTGTAGCTAGTGGAGCTGCAACTAGTTTTAACTACTATATATATATATATATAGTATTAGCATAGTATTTATATAGTCTAGCATTTCCAAGTGGGTCACAAGATAAATCCAAGGGCTTGTGACACAATTAATTGGGTAAGAAAGAGGGAAAAACAGTTTTGTTAGACTAATATTCTTTTTGTTTTGTTTTGTTTTTTGGAACTTTTCTCTAATATTTTTTGGGGAAATATGGATCATTTTAACCTCTTTGGCCCAAACTGTTCAAATAAAACCATTTGAGAAGTTTAGAGGAGAAATGTCTCTCTGGTGGAACTGCTCTCAACTCTTAGACATCTGAAACGTGACAGAATGGGAACCACTGGTTTCATCTTTAATCATTTATAAAACCGTTCAATATATTTAATGTAAAATCCTACTCTGAATCTAACAACTAACTATAGCCTTTGAATACATGTAGTGGTATAATATTTCTCTCTGAAAATGCATGTGTAAACTAGTCATAGAAATACTCAAGTAAAGCACATGAACCTCAAAATTGTAGATGCACAAATTTAAGTTCACAGAAAGGCCCATTTGCCCATTTATTAAGAGATTTAAGTTTTTACGACTATCAGCTTGCATTCCTAAATAGACATCCAGTCATCTGAAGAAAAGCCAAGAGAGGCAATCAGATGTGATATTTAATTTAGAGCTGCAACAATTAGTTGGTTAATCAATTAAGCAATCGAAAGAAAATTAATTACCAACTATTTTGATAATCGATGAATGTGTCATAGATTTGCTGGTTCCAGCATCTTAAATGTAAGTATTTGCTGCATTACTTTGTAATTTATGATAGCAAATGAAGTATATCTGGGTTTTAGACTGTTGGACAAAATATGCAATGTGAAGGCATTTTTTACTTTTCTTTTGATATTTTATATACTAAATGATTAATCGATTATTCATGAAAATAATTGTTAATTGTGGCCCTAATTTAATGGTGCATTTAATTGTGCAGTCGGCCCCTCATGCTGAGGAACAGTAGTTGAAACAGCAAATTAAATTTTTCCAGTGAATATTCTGTTATGGCCGTCTATTAATGGGACACAGTCATGTAAAGTGTGAAAATGTACTAACATCTTGTTGGATGCTGTTAATAGCACAATTGGAAGTGGTTAAGTCTTATTCTTAAATACTATTTCAGTCAGCTGGCCGAAAGGGGAAGTGAGATTTGGGATTCTGGCAGGGCCGGAGTTGGTTGGCCAGATTATCCCTCTCATGCAAATGTCCTCCCTCCCCTGTTGGGTCCCAGTGAAGCGTGGGGGGGCTCAGCGCTGGGCACAGCTGCTTCCCGTTTCTGCTAAATCACACAGCAGCCATCTGGACGAGGCATGCAGCCGCACAACGCCGCCGAGCTCCTCTGCCTGCCTTGGCTGTGCCTCTCCAGACAGGCCTGGCCCTCAGAGCCTCGGCCCCTGCCTTCTGCTCCAGTGCCTCATCCTCTCTGTCCCAGCTCTCTGCTGCTACCGCTCCTCAGAGGACCAGCGGGACTCTTCAGGTCCTGGACACAGCACATGTCGACATACTGGTGCGTGTGTGTGGAGGGACCCTTTTGTGTGAGCTGCTTATGCCACCGTTACTCCCCTTGATGTCATAGTTTTAACACAAGGGTCTCTGAGCAGACAAATGCCATCATGCGTTAGCCTTGTCGTCTCTGTCTGTTTGGCATCCTTGTAAATTATAAGATAATATGGAAGAACAGAACACTTTTAGTTGGCAATTATAGAAATTCTGGTTATATACTGAAGAAAATATCAATATTTGAAGTAAAAGAGCTTTTTTGTAGAATCTACTCGACTTCGGCTGTACTTTGCAACCACACACAGTAATTGTCCAGCATGTGGAGAAGTGTTTATTTATTCACCTCTCACTGTAAATGTTCTTTGAGTGTGTTCGTTGTTTTTAAATAAAAATATACTCAAATGCCAGTCATTCACTCTTTCTTGGCTCTTCCTTGACAGGCAGCAATGAGCAGCATCTTGAGTGACATCTAAACTTAATTATTTCAGAAGGTTCGAGAGTGTGAAATGAAATCTCCACATTTCTTAAGAAGGTCAAATGAGACAGCAAAAGTCTCATAAAACTTTGCATTAACTCCAGGAATCATTTTCCTGAGCCTGGCCCAAATTTATGGTAGACTTCAAACTGTTTAATATAGACATTACCATATTCTTTGAATATAGTCCATTAAAGGAAAAACTATCCTATTAAAACATATGTATTTGGCATAAAATATCCTTATGAATATATAATATGAAGGTGATACCAAGTGGTTACAGGTCTGTTTATGAAACAATTTCCTCAAGAATAAATTCATCTTTCTCCTTATTACTACTCTCATTCACTGAAAAATAAAAACTTCCCCACTCTTTGTGCATATATAAAATATCCTTTATTGATATTTTGCAAGCATAAAGCTCCTTCAAACCTCAAATGGCTCATTTTCATTTTGTGAGTGGAACAATTCTTAGACATCATCAGCTATAAAACAAAAGCCCAGGATAACATTTTATTCCGATCAGCAGATTTTCCTCCAGCAGCAGTCATGTTTTCACCTCAAACACATTTAGTACAGTTGGACAGAAAGAGATGCAGCTTTTTTTATTAACTACTCTACAGACAAAACATTAATCACCATAATAAATACAAAAACAGACAGGCATGTAAATGTGATATAAATAATATGTAGGTTGTTACAAATAAATGAACATGTTGACATGTGAGGTTATCTACATTGACTGTTGATTGTATTTAATATGATATGATAGTAAAATGGGCTTTTCTGCACTGAAAACAAATGCAGAATATAATCTTTTATTGACATTTCAGACTTTGTAAATGTAATGTAGAAATCTTTTCTATTTTAAATCTAGAAAAAAGTTGCTGCCTGGTTTTCCAAAAGGAAAGACACATTGTAAATGCTGTACACTGTGTAGGATACGGCACAGTAGCTCTGCTGCGTTATGTTGTCTTCACACAACATTACATGAACTAGTCTTCCTTTTTCAGCCTGGTATTAGAAATGCAAATAAATGGATTTTTTACTATACATTTATCTGTGTTCAACAAACATGCATACTTTTGAAAAAAACCCCACAACTTTCAGACGTCGACAGTGTATTTTACATTTCTAGGTATTTATTTCAGGCACATACCACTGAGAGAGTGTGTGTGGCATGTTCTCCATATGTACATCTGTTTGTCTGTGTGAAAGTGTGTGTTGTTCTCTGGTCGACGGTGGTTCAGTAGCGATGCTCCCCTCGCGTTATGTGAGAGGAGAACTCGTATCGGTCTTGACTCCGGTGACCGCAGAGGTTGCACTCGAAGGGGTCTCTGAAGCCATGGCAGCCCATATGAATGGTGTACATGACGTGGTCCAGGAACAGAACGCGGCAGTGTTCGCACCGGTACGCCCTCACCTGCTCCCCGTCTGCCGTCACCACCTTGAAGCCCTCGGAGGCCATCTCGATGGCCCGGATGGCCTCATACTGCCTCTGCTGCTCCTCCTTCACCAGAGGGAGCACGCCGTTCCTCACCCCCGAGGTGATGTGGTTGGTCAGGTAGATGAGGCCGGGGGCCGCCCCGCCTGGACGATCCTCATTGTTGCTCTCGGTGTCTGTGGAGTCCTGGCCGCTATGACTGGGGGAACCGTCTTTCTCGCTGGAGGCAGACTTGGAGTTGGAGAGCAGCAGCAGGTTCTCAGCTGCGCTGTCTTTGGCTGACAGGTTGTGGCCCGACCCTGCGTGGCCCTCGGGAGCTGGCTTGTGGAGGGGGTACATGGAGCCGAGGCCAACATCGGAAGAGGAGGCTGGGGAGGTCTGGACCAGAGGCCGGAGCGACTCTGCCCCCAGGTAGCTAATGGCACTGTTGATGGCCTGGTCGATGACGTGGGGCTGAATCAGCTCACCTGCTCCTCCGTCGTAGGAGAGGTCTGACAGACGTTTGTCACCTGAGGGACCACAGAGAGACAGAAGAACAATGGAGAGTTATACTTTATTGACATACAGACTTTTACCTACATCCTGTGATTTCCCCATCTTAATACTGAGCGTGCTCCTCTCTAGCTGAGTTTGAAAATGACTCACTGTTATTGTTTTTTCTGGTCTCCTAGTCCTAGTCTAATCCTAGCATTTCCCTCAGCCTCTTAATATTTTACTTTTCTCCCTCTTTTGTTATGAAGATTATCATCATCTAAATGTAAAAATGAATACAGGTTTAAACATTCAGTAAATATTGAAACATAGAAACAGCAATTAAACAAATTAAAGGCACAGTTCCTGATTAGGCTGAACTGCAAAATAGACTATTTTCTATTACACTGCATGCACTCTGCAGAGCCAGGGTGGCAAAGAAAAATGCTAAACTAATTACTACAAAACACATTGCAGCTTCACCTATGCAGCTTTCATAGGTGCAGCAGCACTTTCAGCAAATGTAGCGACATTGTATTTACACAAAGGAAGCAGATTTTAGCCCTTACCCACAAACTTCTGTGGCATAGTGCTCTTACGTTTAGCTACATTATTAGCTAGTCTGTCTAGCACCAAGGCTCTGTCAGATCCCGTCTGGCTTAAGTCTTCCCTCTGCTCATTCTGGTTGCTTTCTTCCTTTACTACTGGAAAGCAAGACAGAAAAGTAGATTTCAGAGTCAAAGTAGTTTGAGTTTGTCCTGTTTAAAAGATGAACTGGCACCTGATAACACATGATGGTATTTTCTGGTCTGATGGTATTTATCTCACGGAGCTCAGAGCGGACTATTCTGACACATATAAAGCACTTGGTCTATAAATATAATATTTGTTCATGCTCACAGATGAAGTGTAGATGTGTTTCTAGGCTTCAATGCAGTTCAGTTCAATTGAGTGTGTTCATCAATTTGTGACTGCTTAGTATATATGCACATACAGAACTTTATACTTGACATGATTAAAATAACTTAATTAGCCCTGCAGTTATTTTTGAATAACTAAATAATGGCTGCATGAGCCTACATTGAAATGGAAATGACAGTAATTGAACCTGACCTGTTGGAGCATTTAGTAACAGTGACATTGTCGGCATGGTACACTGCTGTTGCATGCATAGCGAGTCCTGCACTCAGGGTAAAGTAGGTCATCAGATTTGGGTGAAAATAAAGTGCGCGTTCTCACGAGGCACCAACCTGTGTACATGCTGCTCTGCAGCCCCATGCACTGGAGGTAGTTGTGACACCTTTCCTTGTGCTCCTCGAGAGAGCTGCGCTGCTTGTAACTCCGCCCACAGTAAGCACACTTGTGGGGTTTTCCAACTGCAAAAAAAAAAACATGTCAGTGTAGAGCAGTGCAATGTTCTATGTGCTAACACATGACTGATTTTAAAATAAATACATTTTGGCTTAGTCACACAATAAAGATTCAACTTATTGTTTAGTTTATCTTCTGTCATACATGCCCTTAAGGGTAGTGATGGATTTTACATTGCCAGTTAGATTGGAATAAATAGAGGAGGAAGACAAACTGGGCATTTAGTGTGAACAGAGAACCACCTACTAAAACTTAATCGACAGAAAACCCAAGGAAAAGGCCTGACAGCACCGCCCACTCCGTTTGATTATCTGGTGATTTTGGGAAGTCCAGATAATTTTACATTTCATGGCAAGGCACCACTGAAACCACTGAGGTCATGTCCTCTTTAATTTTTGGGGGAATTCGGGATCAACTTGGAGGGAGTTTACATTATACAAATTAAACATTACTCAAGGTGGGTATTTTAAAAGCTGATTCCTGTTAAATTTGACTACTTTTATCCCAACAAAAAAGTTATTACAAAGTTTATTCCTGGCCTTGTAGAAAAGACTTTTAAACTAAATAATAATATACCCAAATTTGTTGAATATAATCTATTGAAAATTTTAAATAAAAAAAATAAAAATACAAATGGAATTTTTCAGGGTGAGGAGGGAGCACTGGGGGGGACTTGGCCTCTTGACTTCACTATTTCTAAAATTATGGCCACTACTGTAGCTCATTCCTCTTTGGTATAGACCAAAAACTATAGAGAAAAAAACAACACATAAATGAGCCACTCTGTTTCACTGGGAGATATATTCATCTTTACCATGAACATGGGCAATGTAGTTTATAGTGATGTATAGGAAGTAGTTCCCAACAAATGAGCAATTTACTCCGGTTTGAGTAATGTTTGCCAAAAACTACGGTGCCTTGCTGTTTTAGGAAATTGCCCTTTTAAAAAAAGTTATTATATATTTGTGACCCGTTCTTTAAAGACATGTTCAGGAGGAATACATGGGTTTGAAACTGAGTGTCACAGGGAAAGGGACTGGAACATTGTTTGTTTTTAGACTTTCATGCAATTTGATGACAGTAAAATAAACATCAAATAATTCCAGTCTTATCCTTTAAGGTAAGGTCACCGTAGTTTGTAAGCTTTTTGATTGCAGTGCTCTACCCAAGCCATTGCTTTTCATTTAATTCAGCCCAATGCCTATGCATATTAAAATGTGGAGACTTACAAAGTGATTCATCATATTGCTCGCTTTCATTTTTGTCACTTATTGTTGTTAAACAGTTGAATGTGCAAACTGATTTAAACAGAAGCGTTTTACAGGTTATCTGTTCACTGATATACTTTTCAGAGCAGACTTTGTAAGTGTAGTGTTTACACCCAAAAATTTCATTAACACATACTTCTGCAAAGCATTTGCAAAAAAAAGAGTGACACCATATCTACACCCTGTCAACTTCCCCTTATGTAGCCGTGAGCTCTCACTATATGTGCTGCAGAACATGTCACGGCTTTTGTAAAGGTTTCCACCCAGCGGTCCTAGAATTACCATGAACACAGCATGGTTTTCAGTGTGAGTGAGCGGTGCATACTCACCCGAGTGGGTGCGTAAATGGCCGGTGAGGGCGTCCCTCCTGCGACAGGCGTAGCTGCATAGGTGACATTTGAAGGGTTTCTCCCCTGAATGGAGCTTGATGTGACGCAGCAGGTTGCCCTTCTGGGTGAAAGAGGCACCGCACTGGCTGCACTGGAAAGGACGTTCTCCTGAGGACAAGAACAAAACAGACGCACATTACTGTAAAGAGGCAGATAAAAAACACAGAAAAAGAAAGAAAGAAAATAGAATAACTTGTGCATGTAACACTGGCAACCAATTTTATGTTTTGTTTCATGTACCCTACCAGTCAGTTCATGGTTTTTAATGTTTTTCTTGATTGCACTACCCTCCTTAATCTCACTATGTTTGATCCCTCCACTGACAACAATAAAAGCACAAAGTCTTTGTCTTTTCTGTGTGGATGAAAAAGCGTGTTGCTGCTGTGGGAATGCGGGGTCACTGCACTACAAGCATCCCGAGCGCCAGAACAAGCCGGATGATGGAGCGTCTCCGAGGCAGAGAGTGATCCAGCAGCCTGTGGGAGGGTTTCGCAGCAGAGTGACACTCCATCTCTCCATGCTCCCCCTGCCCCACCGACTTCTGGCGCTCTGATCGAACAAGAGCCTTTCAGACTCAGCCTGCCAGTTCCGTAATGCACCATTGCCTAGGTCAATTTGATCTGAAAATCTCATTTTTTCCTCTTCTTCGTCTCTAAAATAAGAGCGGCACATCACAATGCAAATTCAGCCTCATTTGAATAAAGCGAAGGAAACACTTTGTGTTGAGAGCCAGTCTTCCTGATCAGCGCTTCTGGAATAAACCAATATCCAGCCTCTCCGAGTGTTGTGGCATTCTCTGAGAACGTTTTAATATGGCTTTTTTTTCAAAGGCCCCCCATAAAATAAGAGTCACCAGTGAAGCAGCAAAAATATATAAAAAAGGAGATTCATTAAAAATGCATTTCAGGAGCAAAGACTCACCACAGAATATTTTCTATTTAAATAGGAGGCACTTCATTATATCTTTTATTGTAGTTTCTTTTGCATTTACATTAGTCTAGTGTTCCTTTCTTCCATTTTGAGTTTCATTAGTTTCTAAAGCTTGACAGTTAAGTGCCTTTTTCAAAAATGTTCCCCACCACTGGTTTGCCTTCATTACAATAGAATATCAATTTTGAAATTTAAAAAACTTTTAATAGCTAGATAATTGTCACTTCATAGAGATTCCATTTAATTGCAGAAGATATCCTGTTTCTCAACTGTGGGCATGTTTTTTTCGGGCCAAGATCTTCTCGGCTACTTTTTCGCACAATAATTTGATCAGTTACTGTTGCTTGTTACGTGGTAATTCAGAGTCACTTAGATGAACAATAATGACTGCTAATGGTATGCTCACAGGCTATTTCACGCACGATAGGAGGGTCTACATGCATGCAGCCAAACGCAAGGATGCCATTACAACTACTACTGACTGCAAACATAAGAACAGGCTATAAGTAGCTACGGTATGTACACTATGATACTGCTTGTGTTAATGCCAAACAATAGAAGGAAACTCTGAGACTTTCATTGTTGCCATTCAAACACTAAAGAAATGCTTTAAACATGAGGGGCAGCCACAGCAGACACCTTTCTATCCCTCATCCATCCTCTTATTCTAACATTGAACATGGGTGCAAAGTAAGGGCAAGAAGTATTGCAGACGGCTTACCAGTGTGGCTTCGCTTGTGCACCATCAACACATTGGGGCCAATGCAAACTATCCCACAGATATCGCACTTGAGCTTCCCGTTGGGCAGCCGGATACCGCCGGCCGAGGAGTAGGCCTTGGCTTCAGGGCTCGGCTGTGAGCCGTTCACCTTGGCCCCCGAGGCATCGATCACGCGCAAGTCTTCCGCGCACTCCTCCTCCTCCACGCCATTCATGTCACAGGACAGCCCATTCTCCTCATCACTGCGAGCCTCAACTTTAATGTTACAGGCTGGAAAAGAGGGCAAGGGGGGGCCACGGTTTAGAATACGAGCATGGTTCTTTCATGATGATATGCTAAAGATGGGCAATTTATCAGTATGATATTGATACTGTGACATGAAAATAGATAGAGCTGCTTATTGTAACATTGTGATGTAGCTTGACAGTTGCCTTTGTTCTGGTCTGAAAGATTTATTATAGGAAAGTGAAATGATTTAGTGAACCTATTTTACTGTCCTTACTGAATAAATGTTTCTGATAGACGTTTAGTAATTTTACCAAACCTAAAGATAATTTGTTTTAGTTTATAAATGCCTCTTTAATGTAATTATAAATTTTATCCTTATTTAATAATTTATCTTTTTTGTTATGTTTGTCTTAGTCTTATTGATTGGCCTTTTATTTTGGTGAGATGCTTTTTTTTTTTTACTCACCAGCACAATTACATTTTATACTCTGAATGAGACACGTCATATTACGTGTGACATTGTTCTTGTTACTTGTTCAGATAAATGACATGCTCATTTTATAAAGACTGAACTCAAACCGGGTCTCGCAACCATGAAACACAACAAAATACGGCCTGGCTTTATTTGGATTCTTTCAGTATGGTATTGAAGTCAATATGGTTCTGTTCTTTCCCCTATCCGATAGACACTGTATCTACAAGCACTGCATCTGCACTATAATATAAATAGGGCAACAATGACTTTGCAATGACAAACCTCCTTTAGTGCACAATAAGACATAATGTTTACCAGGATGCTGCATCAAAAACTCCCCCTCATTTCAGTCGTTTTGGTGTATAGTCTCAGAAAAGTCAACAAACATCAGATAAAATCAACCCACAGCCCACTCATTTAAACTGTAGACTCTACTGCTGATTGTTTTCAAAGCAGCATAGTATAATTCATAAGGATACACAGGTGGAAAGCGTGTCTACTGTTTGAGGATGTCAGTGATGAGATGAAGAAACACAGATCACCTCACACCATCACACTTTGGTGAAACAAATGACAGCAAGATAAACAGGAAACAGAGACACAGGAAGCAGTGTGAAACTAGGGACGACAGCGGTGTCTATCAGAGCAACAGAGTATGATGAACACACACAGGCACACGGGCACACAGACACACTCGCATTTGGCCTTTTCACCATTTGGACGGGTCTAATTCCTGAGATTGCAAGGTTTTTTGAGTACAGAAAGTAACTACTGAATGATTGTTATTATTTGTGGAACAATTAAAAGTCTCTAGTTGATATCTGGTTTTCCTAAAGCGATCAGAAAAGGGAAGTGTCCTCTGTGTTGAACCACCAGCTCCTTCTTTTCCCACCAGAGAGCTTTAGAATCATTTAAGAGAACTGACAGATCATGCAGGTCCCACAGCTACCAGGCTGTGGTTTGCATGTCACGGTGGCAGACTGATTTCCCCATGCCTCTACCTCTGTTTGTACAACTGAAGAGGAAGAAGTGGAAATCATGAAACATAGGAATCTATGGAAAAGGGGAAGCTTCAGAAAGAGGGCCTGTCTAACTGAAATACCAAGAATTATGGAGAAGTGACAGAAAGGGAAGCACGGGAAAGGAATTGTATAACAGGCTGTAACTGAAACATGTTTTTTTTTCCTGTTTTCACCGAGAGCCACCAAGGGAACATACATCCCTAATGTACAGAATGTTTCCCATAGAGCAGGAGGTGGCATGCAACAGCATAGGATCATGAAATGTTTATGGTCACTTTTCTGATCAAAGTCACATCCGATCATCCATCTCCACACAGCATTTTTTTTATTTGCTGTTGCGTGACAAACAATCTGCTCATCTGCTCCACTGTTGAAATCTTTTGGACTTTTTGCTGAGCAAATGAGATAAGAGAGACACCAGCCAAGGCTTCACTGTGTATAAAAGCAAAATGGTGCTTAAATTCTGTTGGAGTGCAAAAGCTGAGGATTACTTATGTGCTGTGTATGAATTAGCTACTAAACATAATACATGTGCATCTAAAATGTAATTACAACGTAACAAGTATAATGATGCATGCTCTATATGAAAAGTGCAATGAGATAACTTCTTTTATGAATTTGTGCTATATAAAACAAATTGAATTAAATTGAAAATCTTTATTCAGTTGTACTCCCTAAACCCTGTCAGATAAACTCAAGTAGCCTACACCTTCAGCTACACCACCATTTTTTCCATTCTATTCTTCTTCTAAGTTTACCTTTTATCGATTATGTCACTATTCTAACCATGTATCCATTATTTTTAGCTAACCATTTGAACTATTTTAACTGTTTATTAATTATCTTTAGCTAACCCAATCTATTACCATGTATCCATTACTTTTAGCTAACCATTTGAACTATTTTAACTGTTTATTAATTATCTTTAGCTAACCCAATCTATTACCATGTATCCATTACTTTTAGCTTCTTATCTATTATAACCATTTATTCATTACTTTTAGCTAACTATTTTAACTATTTTAACCATTTATTAATTATCTTTAGCTAACCCAATCTATTACCATTTATCAATTACTTTTAGCTAACTATGTAAACAGTGTTTTTTCAAAGTTAACTGACTTCTCTGCTCACTCACTAGTTTACTCACACTCTCAACAAGTTGTTTTCAGGTCACCCAATATGAGAGTTTTTTCAAATTGTAATTTCTATTTTTCAAAACTTTCCACTATCTTTCCACATCCCTCCATGCAACTGCAGAAATACTCCTCGGGGTACAAGTACACCTGCTTGGGAATCACTGACTTAAGACATGTTTACATCTTCTGTAACATTTTGTAAAGTGCAGTCAAGTGGTGCACATGTCCTACTCACTGTGTTGCGGGAGCGAAAGAGAATTATCATCTTTTTTGGAGACTTTACGATGCACATTTTGCAAAGCATGTGTGTGAATTTCTTACTAAACCACCAAGGTTTTTCAGTCAGGCATAAGCGCGTTGATGATAGTATCAGAAAAGAATTAAGTTTGATGAAGTTCGTTCCATTTGCATATCACAGATCTTGAAAGCAAAACTCGATAAGTGGCTCCACCACTTCAACCCTACTAATTTAATGTATGGTTTTAGCCACAAAACCTCTGATTGCCACAATTTTCAGGCTGACTAAAGTCGTTTTTCTAATGTCAACAGTGAGTTGTAAAATTTCAGTCAGACTATCACCTTGCTCAGTATTGGCAAAAGAGATACTCTGCCACTGATACAGGAATAACTCTTCAATTTAAACCCTAATGCAGGTGTACAGTAGATAAGGCACTTTGTATATTCTCACTTATTTCAGAATTGTTGAAACAATGGTCTAAAAAACCTTTATGTTTATCTGTAGTTGTCATTTCTGACACATCTAATACACCAGCGAACCTCTCAGGTTATCAGTCAGCTAAAGTAGACAGAAGGGAACCATGAACGCTGGGCTGCCACCCACTTCTCATGGATATGGGGAAGTTGTGACTGAATTGGGAGTAGGAAGAAGGCCTATTACTTTATATCATGTTTGTCATGATCACACATCCTGATTTGCTCGATTTGGGAAGCAAGTGTCAGATCACATCGTAGGTAAACAACACAGGTTGCAATAAAATGTCTATAACCTGATGTGGATCAAATCCTCAAATTACAGATAAAGGGATAACACATACTGTAGCAGAAGATGAAATAATGAAATACTGAATACTGAGAGAAATGACAAACATATATAAAAAAAGCTATAGCATTAGTGTAACAAAAGTATTTTTGGAATACAAAAAGAAAAAATCAAGCTATACTGACAGAGGTCGATAGCAGATAGGAAGCAACTTAGCAAGTGTGTTAGTTCTGCAGTGTGGAAACACAGGGAGCCTTCTGGAGGTTCCTGTTACTGACTTACTGCTCTCACTGCCTGAAAATAACCCTGTGTGCAAGATAGTGGAACCACATGTGTTAAACCACGCCAGCAAAACGCTCTACACAACTTGCAGGAACACCAAAAACAGCCTGCTTTCCCCCTCACACTTTTTAAAAAAACTCGCCTCCATGTTTTCGGGAACTAGACAGCTCAGTCTCCCTCTTAGTCTTATGTCTCTGAAATAGCAAAGGCTCCATCTGAATCACTGAAAGTGAAAGAGAAATCATTTCGCTGGGTTGTTGAGAAGGTCATCTTACCGCTTTGTGACTTCAACCAAATATGTTTCCATGCTTATTTTCAGTTTAAGCCATAGAAGACCATAAAATTTATTTAGTTTGCATTTCTGTGACAATTTACAAAACACACTGCGCCAGCATATTATGGATGACAAAATAGGGGTCATTTAGACCTATAAACCTCCGTTATGCTCATGTTATAATTGTGTGGATTGCAGCATTGTGAATGCGCAGCAACAATGACGATCCCAGGCTGCGAAGACTTATTTGCAACAGGAAACAACCTGGGTTTGAGGTTTTGAGCTTTCGATACTTTGAGGTCCCATGTCCCACATATAGTCCCCTTGCTTTTTGCCTTTTTACACTACAGAGAACTGAGCAGCATATGATCCTGCGTGATAATTATAACTCATTCTGGCTTTTATCACAGAGGCAGCGATGCATAGATGTACCAGATACTTGCACTTCCCTTCTTTCTTTCTGTCCCTATATAGACACATGCGAAGTGATCATGCTGTATAGGGAATGAACAGAAACTCACACAGAGTACATAAAGTCATACATCCACTGCACCAGTTGTGCCCTCTTTACTCTCTTTACATGCTACCGATGAATGTCAAACATTTAAATCACCTGCTTTCTGATTATTTACCTTTTTTTTTACTAGATTGTACTAAACGTCCATCAGTCGACTGAAATGAGACATGTTGTATAAAACGGGGCTCTACAAACGTTCCCTAACTCGACTTAATGTGTTTTAATTGTTTAGATGCCATCATAGCACTTGTTCAGAGACGCCTGCATGTGTTGAGCTCGGCGCCTGGTCGCTCAACAGTTGTAAAGTCAAACAGAGAGCTTTTTTGAGTAAGAGTGTGTGTGTGTGTGTGTGTGTGCGCAGGTGTGTGACCTATGTGGTGTAGTGATCCGCTGATCTCTCTGAGCTTGGCCCTGTTCCTAAACTCTTTATCTCCAGGAGTGTTGAAACTGTCTGATGGCAAGTTCTTCTTAGGAAACTCTTACACATCCTATTTCAGTTTCCTCTCACATTTTATTTTTGACTGTGTGCCGCTAATCTTTGCCGTTATCTGGATAAGTGGAAAAACACTGATAGGATGGTCAGCTGTCATGCTTGTTTTTTAGCCATCAAGTAATGACGATACAATACATAACTCACATTTTCGTGCTCTTGAATTGCTCCTCACTTTGCACATTTCACATCTTTAACAGTCTGAAAAATGTCCTCAGACTTCATAAATGAGTTCAATAAATGACAATGGCTCTGATGTGAATTCACATGTGCATGTTAATGTGTTTGAAAGAGTTAACAAGCTATACATTTCACGAATAAGCTATAACAATAAGCAAAATAATACCTATATCATTTATCATATGAACTGTATGTCATGTCTGATTCATCTTGCTGTCATGCATAACTGATTAGCTATTAATGACTAATAATGATTTCACCTTGAACATTTCCTGTTTTTTCACAAACCACCCAAGTTAGGAGACTCGAGATAAATATACACCACCGATGAGAATCCCCCTAGCATGCTTCATCCTTATTTTCACCATGATATTCCCTGGCTTGATGTTCACAAACTCAAATCAAGGCCACATTAGCTATTCCTTAAGATTCGGCTTTTTAATGACATGCCATGGATCAAAGGGATTTTTTTTTTACCTTTTCTGCCAATGACCTAAATGTGTCTCTGCAGCTTTAAATTAATTTTTCCAAGGGATTTAGAATGGTAAATATCTCCCACTGGATGCGTATGGGATTAAGTTGTGAAAAAAAATTTAATGCTTTTTTTATATATATGTTATGCTTTTGATACTGACATTACTTTCATTTAACGGTTTTACTCTGATTTGGATGCTTTGGGAATGACTACATTACTGTTGGGAAAGGCACTGCAGTGGTTTTGACTCATTTTGGTTGCTGCTTCATGGGATACACTCAATTTAACATAGCAATCACACACTTAGTTTCATTTATTCTTAATTTACACAAGCATCAGTGATGTTCTGACTGGCTCTGGGTGCGTTTGGTGAGGTGTTGCCTCGTACCTTTGTCCCCTCTGTTGTTCTGCTGGTGGGTGGAGCTGGCTGACAGGTCCTCAGGGACGGCCATGGGCTCCTCCGCCTCCTCGGACGTATCGTTGGCAGGGGGGCTGTCCCTGCCTGGGGAGACACACACCAGCAAACACCCATCACTCACCCCGCAACCACTCGACGTGTCTCATTCAGGAGAAGCAAAATTACCTCCAGGTGGTGTAAGAGCCTGTTTGTGGGCCTATTGTATCTACCTTTTGCACTCTATGGCTCAATCATGCAGTAGGTAGTCTTTTACCTGGCATCTGGGCCATTTCCTGGGCCTCCTCTGTCTCCATGCGGTGCAAGTACTCTAATGGGAGAGAGATGGAGATGTAGATGTGTGTAAGTTTAATCAAGTGCAGGCTGAGGAAACAACATTATAAAAAGCTAGAGTGGAATAAAAGGTGTACTTCTCGGCGTGACTTTGTCACCTCAGTGAGATCACTCTTGTCACAGCTGCAGACACACCACTGTCCCCCACATTACATTACAAAGAATTACAGACATTTTCATTACAAGTCTGACAGAGCGACTGAGCTTGGAGAGTGGTTTGGCTCTGGCTGATGGGGCCTGCTGGTAGCGAGGGGCTGCTAGGAATGGGCTTTCAGACCACATTTGTTATTTATTGTTAATTTCCTGCCACGTAATCATCCAAAAATGCAAACTGACTGCCGCAAAATTAAGCAGAAAATTAACTGGCCCCAGGTCACGAGGATGCGGGTGCTTGCCGTGCCCAGCTGATCGGCGCTCATGTTCTCTCTAATTTACTGAGCATGCATCACTGAGCCCGCGGCCTGAGCACAGACGCATGCAAGCCACAATGAGAAACAAAGAGAGGGAGAGTAAAAGAGAGAAGAAGATAGAAAAGCAGTGAGATAGATATAGGGGCAGAGAAGTAAATAGCAGCGGGAGGTCAAGAAGTTAGAAGAGCAAAATCAACAGGAAGGTGCAAAGAAAAGAAGAGAGACAGAAAAGCAGGCCGAAGGACAGAGAAGTTCTCTTTATTTATTTTTTAGAAGCAATCCTCCGGCCAGGGCTGAATATCTGAGGAGTCACCAGTGCTCGTGGCCCCATTAATAATGGATGGCCCTCAAGCCTGCAGCAGATGGGCCCGACAGCCTCAGCCCCAGCTCCGCCACTTCAAGAAGCCCTTGGTGGGGCCGCTGCCCAGTCCAAGCAGCCACTGAGGGAGAAGTGAAGCTCCCGAAAATAGCGAAACAAGCCCAAGGGAGAAAGGGAACCTAGGTCTTCCTGTTTTACTGACAGATGGCTCCACACATTTGGAACAAATAGTGGGAAGCGACTGGGCCGTTCTGTCGCAACACACAGTATTCTGCGGAGTCAAGTCAGGAGCTCGACGGCCTGAAGACGCCCAGGATGCAAGTGTAAGGGGAAGAGGAGGGAGAAGGGGGGCAAAGGTCACTGGTGCAGATGATTTGTTTGGCACAACACAGGGGTATTGCGTGTTACTCTGCTGAGTGACGACTCTGCGGCACCATTCTTCAGCATCTGGAGTTTGGAGGTCGTGGGCAGAGGGGGTATATTCTCATGTGCCCTTTTTTCTGGGCAGATGGTGCGAAGGGAAACACGGATGTGTTGGTGGGGGGGCTTCGACATGAAATCAAAAAGAGAGTTCCTACATTCACCCACAACCCACTTGCGTAGGCATGTGGAAAGTAAGGTGCACATAGAATATTCAGGATGCTATTTTGTTTGAGCACAAAGTGACGCTATTTTTATGCTGTTTTAATTTTCTATAATTTACAGACATTATTGTTACTTTTTAAAAACGTTTCCCCTTTTGTATTTTAGTTGTGCGGCAATTTTTAGATACTGTGTCTTAATTATACTTTGCAAAAGTTTAAAGTCCTTCTTTGAAACCATCATTTTAATAAGAGCATGTTCGGTGCAATTAAAATTATTTTCATCCAACTAACCTGTCATAACTTTTTTTCTCATTTGTTTAATCAAACCAAACTGAAATGATGAAATAGCAGGATTATTACCCCATATGACTCATGTCTTGGTTGTAACCAGGAGTCTGTGAGTGTGTTGGCGTGTGTCTGTGTGTGAGTGTCTGAACTGGGGGCAGGTGGAATCTTTCAGACAGTGAAATGGAAGTCACAGAAAAGACTTCTGACACACAGCGCAGGGGGACTGGAAAAGTTTTGGTCTGAGTACGTCAAGTGAGGAGAGGCAGGAAGAGGCTTGTGGGTTGACAGAATTCTCAGTCCTCCTTCTGCATGTGTGTGTGTGTGTGTGTGTGTGTGTTTGTTTGGTAGATGGTGGTGGTGTGTTGTGGGGGCGGGGGGGGTTAGAGGCGTCTGCTCATAGTGATGTGCATATGCTACACCAGGGAGCAGGGTGGAGATGAGAAACAACGAAACCGTTAACAGATACTGAGGACCACACCAGCAAGGTTTGGAGACCCAGGAGGAACCTTAGACACTGCTGTGTATGTATAAACTAGATATATAATACACATTAAAAATGAACAGTAAATACTGGAATAAATGGAGCAACACTCAAGAATAAAAAATGGGGGAAAAGGTCACAAAAAATACATTCCTTAAGTGTTTCACTTAGAGTTAAATTAAAATATTTTGTGTCATTAAAATTCTTTTTTTAATGATAATCCAACAGTATGGCGTAATTTGATAAAAATCTGTTACCTTTAAAGGAATTCTTAAGCATTAAAAACAAAATGAAAGTGTGATTTAAGGCCAAGAAGGATCATGTGAAATACTGTTACATGTTTCTGCTTATGACAATTAGATTTTTGGCTGCAATAAAACATTTATGGCATTAAAATAAATCACTAAATAAAAAACAGTGCTATATCATTATATGAACCCCAGTTTCCAGTTTAATGTTGACCTCACTCTGAATACATTCTCAAACGATATGAATCATAATTCGAATTATTTAGACTCACGCTCTCTACTAAAAGTTTCCACTTTAGACAGCTACTAAGCAGACTCACTGACGATTAATGAAAATATCTGAATTAATAATTTTCACTCTAGGTTATGACAAGTAATGAAGCTGTGGGCGCATTCTTATCAACCATTAGGAGAAGAGATAATCCTACAGTGCCAAGCAATGTGGTGCATGGTCACCTTTGTTCATATGCACATGGAGATTCTCATCAGTAATTCATGAAATGTATGGGTGTTAAGTGGGTAGATAGTGTTAGCGGATGTGTTCTGGGAGCCTATCGAAGGGGTGAGGGGAGAGTAAAGGTGCGCTGAAGAGAGAAGTTTCCTTCATTTGCATCTGACACACTTCACTACTCTGCTATTCAGACAGTACAATCATTTTAATAACTGTCTGCCTTCCTCTGCCTCCCCCCCCCCCCCCCCCCTCCTACTTCTGTTTCTACTGACAAGAAAGATGATGTATCTGCAGACAGATTTGCAGCACTTTCAGCACTTCTCTTTCCAACCCAGCTATGAAAAAGTCCTATTTGTGCAGGTATTGGGGTTCCTTTCCAAGTTTTAAATAGATCTAAGATCTGAAATCAAACTTATGTTTCTACTACTTTTGCCAGCTGTTAGCTTCTGTTGAATATTTGCTTTTAAGTTTGATTTGAGTGTTTATTAGATTCCCTTTAATGTTTCAGGCTCATAGGAGAATAACGTTTTACTGGAAAGTAAACTTCAAAGCATTGATAGCCTACTTGTAAAAAAAAAAATACAGATTTCATAAAAGGAAGATGCTCTCACAGTTTAAGACTGGAACAAATGGCAACGCATTGACTCAGTGCTTTACCTCGCAAAAAATGTAATTATGAAAGGCTGAATAAATTCTTAATTTGCTCAAAAGCCTGTAGCCCAGGGCGTAAAATATTTTTCCAGAGGCTCAGCTTCTACAACTAGAAACTTTAGGTTTTGCAACGTGTCAAAGAGATGAAAACACTTTATTTCCTCAAAAGTTTGAGAGCGAATCTTTTAGGTCTGGGCGTTGAAGAGCAACTTTCCACTTCCAGTGTAAAAAGTTTCATCAGTCCTACATATGTGTTTTTGTTCTTCCCTTCTCACAGACGTTAACAACTAACTGAGACTGTGGTTCAAACAGGTGAATATCAGATTTATCGATCATTAACTTATAGGAAACATTGGGTATCTACAGCGCTCGTATGCGTACTGATTTCCTGTTTAAGCAATAGGCCTAGCTAAAATATTTTCACATAGCGTTAGTGTTTGGCCCCGACAAAGATGCGTCTAAATCAAAAGGGTTTTCTTCTCCCCCTGAAAATGTGTCTCTCAGTATTTTAGAAAACACTGCAGGACTTTCTGAAGTTTACTGAGCGACGTCTGTTGCAACAGGTGCTACAACAGCAGAGTAAAAATGTAACAAACAGGTTAAAATTATGGCCAAATGCGTTGATAATTTGTAGGAAATTTTAGAAATCAGATTAGTATCTTTATATAAATCTAATCAATTGGGAAATAATTTATCCATATGTTCCCAAAAGAAAAAGACACATGGAAAATGGGGAACATTCCAGTATTTCCATTAAATTGCTGGTTATTTAGTGATAAATCACGCGGGAAATTCAATATATATTTTCTGTATTTAGCTTTAAAAGGTACCCTGGTTTGTTAATCCGTTACGTCCTGAATCAGCAGAGAATTACGCGCTCTAAACGGGATCTGATGCTGCGGCGCACCTGCACCGAAACTATCAGGAGAGTCTTTTCCAGTCGGGTGCAAATGTCTCCTAAAAATCTTGAGAAGAAGCGAGCTCAGTTTAGAGGTCTTGACCTAGGCTTTGAGAGATTAGTGTCGAGCTGAAAAGCGCGGTGGAAGTCACTTTACCTGCTATTCCTTGAGTTTGCAGTATGAAGTTCTTCCAACTCTCCCCGGCTCCATGTGCAGAAGGTCGCAGCGCTGCGGCGGCCCCATGGAGCTGCGCCCTGAGTCCCTCCCCTCTCCACTGCACTTCCTCGTTCCAGCCCAACATGACTATGTCTCTGAGCTCGACTGGGGCATTTTGCTTGCTTTTATCCACAGGCCGAGTCTGCAGCGGGGAGTCGAGCCACCGAGCCCTTGGCACTTGCTTTGTGCCGTGCCAATAAAAGCTGACACCCAGTAGACCATTACTGGCAGCCATGCATGAGATGGGATGAGGCGCGCGAGGAGAGTGGACCATTCATTGTTTATTTATTTCATTCTCACCGAGGAAGGGGAGGGGGGGGGGGGGTCTCCTTACTTGCATATTGGACAGCTCCCCTTCTGTCACCTGTTCTGGCAGGCTGAAGCAGTCCATGAAATTTACACAACTGTTTTCTTTCCTATATAATGAGGTTTTTTTTCTCTTTAATGTTTCATCCATTTGACTTTGCTTTCTCTCCAGCGATTGCCCCCTTAGTGTCAAAAGCCTCCTGTCCCAACACCTCACATCAGCAAGTACCCAGAATCCGGATTAGCCTATGACTGAACCGGAGCAAATTGATTATTTTTTTCAACATTTGAGTCTTTGATACTTTCTGTTTTAAGATGCATGTACACATGCGTGATTATGAGACAATGGCCCCTCTAGGCACATACCTGTAAGAGCCCCCCAGACTGAAAGAGACAAATGACACAGTGTCTTTTTGTGTCTGTTTGCGGTAATTTTTTATTGTCATCCCATCTCTTTGCAATCGTTTTGCGTCTCATTGTGATCATTTGATTGACTTTCCAACAAGAAATGCATGCTTCAAAAACAGCCCCTTCGCCACTTCGTCCCTTGAGCCCCTGGGCCTGTGCCCAATAGGCCCAATCAGTAAGCCATCCATGCAGGTATCCTGGGTGCATCTTTCTTTAGTGACTGGTTCAGTCCTGCAGAAGATCATAATGCAAATATGCATTACATTCACTTTTGTTTTGTGCGCAGGAGTTTACAAACCAACACCATGCCACTGGCTCCTTCAGTCCAAACCCAACAGAGATATTTTAGTTTCTGATGCTTTCACCAATACAAGCTCTTTGAAACTCTTTCTAACTTCAACATTAGAACTTTTGCTGCAAAGACAGTTCTCTAAATTTAAAACTTGGAAGTGACTTGAAACTGAGACAAACAACATCGAATGTAAATTAGTGAACCGTCACTACACTCTACTGTCTGCAGCACATATTACTGGGTAGGGTGCAATCATCTCCCTCCTATCTATCGTAATTCATGGTGATTGTATGAACATAACATATGAGGACAGTGCACTCAACTACAGCACAGCAGCTGCCACGTATCACTATACAGACCCTTTTAAAATGTTTAATAACTACTTTCCAATTTCCTTATACTGCCAGCCGTGTAAAGTCACAGAGTGATGGGTGCCTGTAGCCTACTGTCTGAAACAATTAGAAGAAATTGAAATTGTGGATTAATATTAATGTCAATTCTAAATAAATAATGAGTTACACCTCTGGTTTGGCTAAAATAACTTGGATCACATTTTCAGATATGTCATTAATATCTCATATGAATATCTGGTGGAGTTGATTGTTGCTGTAATTACTGATGTATTTAAAGCTTAATCTTATACTAAGTTGAGTTTTTTCCATGTGTATACTGACTGCTGATTAAGTGACATGGTTTTATAGTCAATTTCCCAGAATAAGTGGAGTTCTACTATGTAAATTTACCCTCCACTGTTTTCTCTGCTTGTGAATGTTTTTCCCAGCATCCCACTGTCCTCGGGCCCCGCAGAGTGCTCTTATCTCAGGAGAGGCTGTGTGTGCTGGATTGCTGAGTCACCTTTCATGGGAGGTTGCCCTTATCTCCTAAGAAGCACAACATTCAGGCAGTTGGTTGCAAAAGGAGGAACTTTGGGCAGGAGCAATGTAGCCTGCTGTGTCTTCACGGCCATAATACAGATTGCAGCAACGCTGACTTCCTCAAAGCCTCATGGCTGGAGCTGCTTTGTCTGTGAGGTCAGAAGCTGCAGCTTTTGGATGCATCCAGGTAGGAAAAGGCTGCAGGACGAGTCCCCAGGCCACACAGAGGGAATGCTGGGACTGAAATGTGACTATCAGCAAGCTCTTGCTGATAGTCAGTGTCCTACCATGACTGTAGTCTTCCATGACCCAGAGATACTGCCCCGTCCCAATGACACAGCAGCTTTGCAGTTAGGTGTGAAAGGCAAAATATTGTAAGGACAATGATTCAGCCAAGGTTTTAGAGAAGTTAACGCAGAGGTTGGATCAATACTCAACTCTGTCTGAGTTGCATATCACCATCCTAACATGTGGCTTCTACAAAACATGTAAATTGTTATAGGTCAGATGGAAACACCAACAAACTGAAGCAGAATTCTGCAGAAGGCTTCAAGATTTTATAAGATTAGTTAAATCTGCAGCATTTAAGATTATACTACATGTCCAGGCTGTAATCCAAACTGCAAATCAAACTAAACATAACCCTCTGCTCCTTCGGGTTAATCCACCACCTGAAGCAAGCCGTGTTGCTGTAATTAATATCATTACCTGGCAAGTCTCAAAACATCATCAGGCAATGTAGCCGGTCGACTGCCGAACAATAGGCTCAGGCTGGTTCTTATTTCATGGATCTTTAAGCAGTATTCACTGTTTCACATTTGGAAGCATGAGCAGCATGTAACCCTTAATTGGTTTCAACACCTTAATAAGTCAAAGACGTTCAAGACTGATAATCACATTAAATAGTCCAATTTATCGAAAAAGTCAATTGCAAAGTGAAAAACTCTCTTTCTTTAGGAATGCATTATGCTGTGAGGATGTCAGAGTAAATTAAATTCCCCTCTGCACACTAAAGCATCTATTTCCTTATGGTAATTATCTGCTGGAATAGACGTGTCACTAGAAGGAGTCAGGCATGCTTGACATTTAGCCTTTTTATGGAGAGGCGATGAGTAAAAATTAAGATGAGGAAAAGGAAATTAATCTCCAGCTCAGGCAGGCATTGAGAGATCCTGGAGGATAGTGGCTGAATCAATCATGATGTTTGTGAGGCTGTTTTGAAAAGGAGCCAGTGATGAGATTCAGACCACAAGCTGGAAAATCTGAGGGGAGGGGGGGGGGGGGGGGGGGGGGGGTTTTAGCTAATAGAGTTATGATTGCTGTGAGAAGGTTTACGCAGTTTTACTGGTTATAAACACAGCAGCAAACATACAAACTTGGGTACAATACCAGTTTTAAAGAGACAATTTGACATTTTGGGAAATATACTTCTTTACTTTTTTGTGAAGAGATAGATGATTGAGCAGAATGACACAACTTTCATATTTGGGGAAACAATTAACTGAGCCCGGTCTCATACCGTCAAATACCAACGCTTTCAGAAAGCCTGACAAAGTGTCGGTATTTGACGATCAAGGTCTCCTTCAGCATCCGCATGAGACGCCCTGGGCTTTCAAGTAACTCCAATGTATCCTATCTGCTGTCACCTATGTACGTATTTCAACAGAAAACACAATGTTTTCCGAAACCTAACCTAGTAGTTTTTCATTCCTTAAAATAATCAAATAGCATACTGGTATATATAACATAATAAACAAGCATCTTATACGGACGATGAAGGGTAGCTTTTGCGCCAACGCTTTGTCAGGCTTTCTTAAAGAGTCCATATCTGAGATCAGAACGTGTTCTCTACCCAGACACAGACATCAAATGTGCATTTTTTGTGCAGGTTTTGTTATCTTAAGACAGATAAGCTCACTGTTGCAGTTTTTCCAGGCCTTATGTGCCAAGCTAAGCTGACTGTTTCCGGACTGTAACTCCATGTTTAGCATACACATATGAGACTCTAATCTAACTCTTGGCATACAAGCATATAAGCCTATCTTCCAAAATGTCAATCTATATCTTTAAGTGTCTAAAACATCTCAGAACATCATAAACAGCTGAAATAATAACCACTAATTAGTCTGAAAATGCTTTAGTTAATAGTAGCTGTATGGTCAATCCATCATTTAATAATGTGGTTAATGTGGAATGCTGTCTATCAAAAATTAGGTTTAAAGTCAAGATTGTCCAGCACAGTAATTTGTGGTTATTAGACGTCAATCACCATCAGAGCTGATATCAAGCCAAAAGGAAGAGTGCACTCTCTAGATTCAACGGATTCACTATAGTGCAAAGGAAAGGATAAATCTTAAATCTACTGAGTTGGTGTGACTCTGAACTCTTAAATAGGAATTCCAAATCTTTTAGACATGAAGTCCAGTTTGTCATCAGTGTTGGCAATAGCGTACAGTAATGTGCTCACTTTTCAATAAAAGAGTAGTAGTAAGGATTTGCAAACTGCTCTGTTACTTTGACAGCTGGATGGTGAGATGGATGGTTGCTCTCTGTATCCAGCTTGTCGCAGTAGGCAGTTAGTGACAATCAACTGCTGCATTGAAATGTGTATTCTTAGCCGGCTTAACAACATTATTACCCATTAGAACACATTTGAGAGTCACCTGTGCTTGTTCAGAGTTGGAGGATGTGAGAACCCTGTGGCCTCATGGACAGGACTACTGCTGTGTAGCTGCGTGCAGTCACTTGGGCTAAGCTAGCTTTTGATGGTCACTTAATACCTCTAACACTTAGGTTTCCTATTTCTACACCTTAAATTTGGGATTAGCAATTCTAATCCAATACACACCAAATTCCAAGTCCGCTAGCTGTCTGTTCTGTGTGTGTGTGTGTGTGTGTGAGTGAGTTTTCTGCTGTTCGTACTGTGCCCGGGCTCTGTAACTGGGAAACAAACAATGTGGTTCGGACCGAGCCACACGACACTATTTCAGCCATGATGTTTGCGTCAAGTAACGTTAAATGTCTTTCCCGCAGACATTCAGCTTACTTTCTAGTTCACCAAGACATGCTGTTGTTGTGATGTTCGCTGTAGTAGCAGGAGAGATGTGAGTGTGTCTGGAGCTGTTGTGCTAGCTCTGGGACCGTCTCGTCCTCTCATGTTAGCTTCGCAGCAACAACTGTAGCGACACTATTCTAACCCACAATGTTAACATGTAAAGGATTTTGTCAAGGGTCACCTTTAATGCAGCTATCAGTCACCTAAAGTAAAGTAAAAAGTAATGTAACAAATTTTGCTGTTGAGTTGCTAGTAAAGTCAGTACTTTTTCAATGTGTAATATGTAATGAGTAACTGATTACATATTTCAAATAACTTGCCAAACATGACTCTTAAGGAGGAGTACAGCACAGCCTAAGTTTTAAGATGCATTATGGGAAATGTAGAATCCAACCCTTTTGGAGTTTGATCCATACTTGAAACTACTCTCAGTCTCTCAGAATATCTCAGTCTCCGGTGCTTCAGTTTTGACCATTCTTTTTTTAACCTGTCTTTTGCGAGTCAACCAACTTTATGGAAGTGCAATTGTTAATCATTGAAGTGCCCCTTTAATGACAATAAATATAAGATAATGTAATCGAGATGTGAATTGGAATGATGCATAAGTGACCACCCAACCTTAGCTTCTCACAAAATTAACTGTGTTAAAGTAAAAATCCTTGTGAAATGTAAATCTAAACAAAGTATAGATGAAGAGAAACAGGAAAACCAGCTCATCCCTATTTCCTGCCTTAGCGTGAAACTGCACAAACCACAAACATAAAGCTATAGCTGGCAGACTCTTCATAATAATCTTGATTTGCATTACAGTCACATCTACAGAAAACTAACACCTCTAAATGATGTGTGTGCAATGTAGACTGTGGACTGTATTTAATATGTAATTCCTGAGCAAATTAGGATGGGTTAATACCAAAATGTTACTCATAATGGATCTTTTGTACCTGCCATGGTTTTTTATACTGGTAAATATGTAACATTTGTGCAGAAAATCCTTACTTCCCTAAATATTTTCTCTGTTGTGTCCCTTTCTTTGGCCTCACGACAGAAACAAACACACACACATACACAGTGAGCGAGTGAGTCGGTAAGAGAGTGAATGTCTAAGAGGACAATGCAAGAGCTCACTAACCAGAGTTATAAAACCACTCATCTAAATCAGGGAAATTATGATAATGGGGCATCTCATTATTCTCCAACTCACTCCGAATCAGTCACTGACATCACATCATTATAGACATATTCATATAAACAGATTGGATGGCATAAAGAGGAAGCTGACACCTTCAAAACTTTCTCATCTGCTTTGTCTAATGTCTCCTCGAGTGTTTGTGTGTGAGACAGGAAGCGCAGGTCTCAGGAAGGGGTTGCAGGGGGTCACGGTGGTCGCCATTCGGGACAGGGGTGCTGTGCGGCCAAAACTAGGACTCCTCAACTCTTTGAGTGTTCTGTAAAAACATCATGATTTTGAGTGAGTAAATTGTAAATGATTTTGTGTCAAGTAAAAATCTTAGAACCAATAGTAATCTTCATAGTGAAACACCAACTAACTAAGACTGCTACAAACTGATACTAAAAAAATACCCAGAGGCACCATGGTGTAATGAGCAAAAATCCAGAGGACGTCTGACCGTTGCAGCAGACAGTTAATCAATCCAAGTGCTTGTCTTTTTTCTGTTTTGGGGAAAAAATATGGGAGGCCAGCCTAATCAGCAGAGGAAACAGATCGCAGGGGGTGTTGGGCACCAGGAAAATGGATCTAGGTTGTGAAAAACCACGATTACCACGAGCTGCTCTGGATTCAGCCATCTGGAGATGCCTGCTCCAAAAGCCGGTAAAGTTCGCTCAACTGGGGCCCAACTAGGAAACAGGTTTACGCCTCCTTAACAGACAGCCAGTACTCCCAGAGCGGAGGGATGTTTGCTCTACAAAGTGAGCTGTGTTAAAGTACTTTCTATTTTTATTTCTATTCTATTTAATCTATTATAATTTTCATTAATGTAAACTGACATTATCACAGTTACGCTGACTGTTAAACACTTATTCATGATACTCGATTTTCTGAAATATTTGTTGTTGCTTTTGATCCCTTGTAAGAAAATCAGAAATCTGCTGTGAAATCTCCTCCATGCAAGAGTTTCTTTTGCCCTCAAATTAACCTTCTTGTCATTTTCTCCCCAGTTTTCCAAGACTTCCAATTTCCTTCCTGTCTGTCTTCAGGAATGACATCCATTGTTTTTTTAATCTCTGTCTTAACATTTCCAATTACTGTAGTCTTTGCCAACTGACCATTAACTCGTGTGTCACCAGCCCACTCATCCAAAAAAACAACATACACATTTAGCTGATGCAAATACCTAAAGCTTAAAGTGATGCCACTCACACTCACATACAGGCACAAAAAAAGGAAGAGAGAAAAGCTAAAATACAATTCTAAATAAAAGGCTCAAGAAAGAGTATTTCATTATTTTTTATGTAATTATTGTAATTGCTTTGATACTGTATTCGTCTTTCATGGCCCCTTGCCAATAAAACCCTGGACAGTAGTATGATTTTTCATTTAATGTTCTTTTATTTCTCCTTAAAAAACAAAATAAATCCGATGTATTTTTCTATATGACAGAATTTGTTTTATATGTGCATTTGTTAAGATCTGAATTTGGCGCAACTGATTTAGACCAAGGTTTTTCTTGTTGAGGATAATTCGTGAATCAATGATCTCATGGTAAATCTCTGTGAGAGGTTTTCTGTTCAAAGCCTGCTGGTCTGACATCCGACCAAATGGCCCGTCTTCTGCAGGTTTTAATCTTGGAAAAGGAGTACATGGCTTCTATTTACTTTAAAAAAACATACTGGCTGAAAAATGTCAGAATAATAACCTGAGGGATGATGTTGTTGGAGTGAATTAGAACGCCCTCCAGTGGACATTCATGATAATTCTTGTCTTACTTCTAATGCTCATATACGAAACATTAATGTGTTCTGAGGATGTGGGTAGTGGTGGGAGAATAAAAGCTCAGTGAGCAACAGTAGATACAACAGAAGATGATAGATTTATTAAATAATTGCTCACACATTATAGAGATAGGCCTACTCAATGTCAAACATCAGGTAATGGTTTATTTTTGAAGACTCACCCAGAGTGTGCAGGGCTGGAGACAGCTTGGACAGAGACTGCAGCGTCAGCAGCAGAGTTAGCATAGACAGCCTTTCCTGTATATCCAGGGATGGTGGTTCGGCTGGCACAAGTCAGAGGTTTACACATTATTTATCAGAATATGTAAGAGGAACATCACCATGTGAGAAGCATCAGCTGTTTCACAATCTGCTTTAGTAACCCAATGTGTGATTTAAAAAAAATGTAATTGCAAAATAAATGTTATGCTGAATAAACAGAGTTCTTGAGAACCACAATGAATGTATGTGTGTGTGATAAAGGTGTATCTTACCGTGCTGTTGGCACGTACGGGGGCATGATGCTCCTCTTCAGGGTCAGTGGGTGGAAGTCTTTATCCATGTTGTCAATGATATCCATGTTCTTAGAGCCAATTGTACCACTGCAAACACATGAGCACACCAACAAAGCAAGGTCAGCACTAAGGAAACATGCTTGGAAATTGGATTTGTGAACTCATACTGACATATACTGGATGAAAGACATTTGTGGTGACCTCTCACACATGACGTACTCACGTGTACAGAGGGATTTGACCTGACCTCGGACATCTGCTGCAGCTGGAAAGAGGAGAAAGAGATGTTGCTTTAAAACTGGTCATCATCATTAACGTAACTGCTCTTAAGACAGAAGTGGTTGGGAACTTACAATGATATGGGTTTCTTGGCGTCATTCCTCGATCGAAGCTGTTGTCTGTTCCACTCAGCTCCAATAGACTAGAAAGGACAGTAAGAGATCTGTGGTTCTCAGTCCCAAGCCCATTGTTCCTACTGAAGATGTAAATCTTTCAAAACTTAACATAGTTACAAATACAAAAAAATTACTTTTTTATTTCTGCAGATTGCCATAATACACATTGTGTGCGTTAGTGGTAGCAGCAGGACAGTGTGCTACAGTGCCCATGTTCATCATGATGAGGAACATAGTTTTTTTCATGGGGTTTGATGACAATGCATTTTACGTTGTATGCCAAAATGTGGAAACTGATGGGCAATGTGGTGCATTGCTGTACAGCACAAATAGCACAGCCTAATCTGGAACCTCGCAGAGTATCTGAACACCGTGGAATGAGAGAACCTAATGTAAAAGAATGACATCTGATACATTTATCCCTTTAACTTAAACCAAACACAAAACAAACACACTTCTCTGTGTGGGTTAGTAGAAAACGAAAACACTGAGAAACAATAACACTTTGCTTTTTATCTTTACAGAAATTACATTCAGGTAACCCAATTAGATTAAATAAGATTGTTCTTGATAGTAAATGACTTGAAAACCACCACAGCGTAATTACATCGCAGTTCTACTCTGTTCTGTGAAATATTTTGTTTCAGTCATGTTATACTTGCTCCTCTTTCCAGAGTGATCAGCTTTTCATTCAGTCAGTTGTGGGAATATTTGTTAACCTCTAGGAGCCCACAGCTGGAGACAAAGAAAAGCAGTGCGCGCCGGACTTGACACCGTTTGTTCTCCATGTCTCACCTGCCACAGCTGAGGTCGACTACTGTAGCGCCTCAATGAGGGACGCTCACTCACTGGGTCCGCCATTTTCTCCAGGGTTGTTTCAGGTGCCTTCAAGTGTCGGGGTAACTTTGTATCCCAACCAACTTCCTCATAACTCCTGCTCAGAAACAGGAAACCAAGTGCCTTGAGTGTAATTGATTAACTTGATTCCCAAAAGTTATTTGCTCTAATTTGTTTTCTTAAACAGCTCCTTCACTGCACAAAGTATATTTGACAACTTATTAACTATGGAGCTAATTCTTCCCTGAGGCTGTAAGCAAGGCTACAGTCTATCTACATGATTTCATTGAGCAGCAATTAACACAACAAGAGGACACGCTGCTCCCTGATGACATCACTGGGGCACAAAATCAAACCTATTTACTGTCAATAACCCTCAAAGCAAAATGACACTGTGTGTGAACCGTACATAATGAATTCTGTGGGAGTTGAGCTTTGTTTAGCTGTATTGTTATTCAAAGGAGACGATTAAAGGTCACTGTGTTCTGACCTCTGTGTTGCAGAAGTGTATCTGAAGTGTTGAATTGCCGGTGATTTCTCTGTCCACTGTTTCAGATCAGACGAGAAGCCACCCTTAAAAAACAATATTTATTGTTTTGTCAGTGGTTTTGCTTTGTGTCCATTTGAAAAATGAGGCAGCAACTGCCAAAGAAATAAGATATTAGGATGCAAGATGCTAAATGGTCATTAATTCTAGGTCACTAATTAGTGTTGATAGTTTTCTGTCTTCCTTTCTTTATGTAAATACACACTTTATTATTCACTTTAAAGATTCTGCTTTTTGAACATGTTTATTCACATGTGTATTTTTTAACCAGCATCTCAGATCATTAGTTTTTAATTTAAGCAGCACCATGCCTTTAACACCAGCCTAATGGTCTTACAAATGACCTCTGACCCCAGTCTGCGCAAATTATTGGTAATTAAAATCCCTGCAGTAACTGTAAATGGATAAGGGGATCAAGACAGAAAATATCTAATAAATGTCAGGACATAAAATAAAAGACTACGAGTCTGCAAGCAGCATTGTGTTCATCACTCTCCTCCCACATCTCAAACTGCTTAAATACAGGCATCAATCAAGCCTCCATTCACTAGATAACACTAAACTCTTCACCACAACTGAGTATTCTAAAGCTTCTCCTAAACCATTATAATGTACATCAAGGTAATTATGATAATTTAAATTAGCAGACTCAGAAACAAAATAATAAAGCATAATTATATTCTCAAAGTAAACACCTGCCCACGTAAGAGTGGGCTAATGTGATGATTTAACAAGAACCAAATGGAGGTATGCGTTTATGGATTACTCTTTCATGTTTAATATGTGTTTGTGTTATGATAGTGATATGTTCACCAGTGATCTGATGATATGTAATAACATCTGATTGTCTATAAACCAAGCCAGCATTAGTTCAACTAAATGTTTGCTATGTCTGCACTGCAAAATATTGAATATATAAATCAATGAGAAAAATTAAGGCAAATGAAAAAAAAAAATTCATTAATATATACCTGAGGTCCAGTGTGTTTATTAGGGAAGCTGCTGTGTGAAGTTCCTTTAGTTGATGTCTTCAGTGAATGTGGTTGAACTTTAATAGAATGGGTTGAGCCTTGGGATGACAAAAACAATAAAGTCTCTGGGACGAAGCAAATTGTGAACTATAACCATAACTATGCACAGTAGTAAGTGATCTCGAGGCCACATCACCCCAAAAAAGGGCCCTCGAGCAAAAATCAGCCATGTGCATGCCCCTATTGATCCTCCCTGCCCTCCCACTCTCTGTGAATTGTTTATGAACCCTGTTGCCTTTAAGTACCCACCAGGTACAGAGCACGCAGCACACTGCAAATGATAGCTTAATAATACAGTATTTTGCCAGAGACACACATACCAACTAGCACTGTTTTTGATTACTACTGGCCTCGGGTTTCAGTTTGTTTGTGATAATTTGAATGAACAGAAATGTATGCAACATGTAAGCACAGCCTCAACTGAAATAAAGATATAAATATAAAATAAATATTATGTCGTGGCAATGATTTATCTCTTTCAGTGCTAGACAGTTAGCTTCCAGTGTGAACTCCTCCGAACACAAGGAAACAAACCTTTCTGGGATATTTAATAAAGATTCACATAACTCCAATAAAAGTGAGGCAAACGGAATCAAATAAAACCCATATACATTACACTGATACTATGACACCATACTGACAGCAGAAAGAAAATGTTTACTCTCATGGCTAGTAGTATACCAGCTTACAGCTATGCTAGCTATCAGTTAGCTCAATTTGAGACTCAATTTGAGGGCAAAGTGACTGATGGAGACACTATTCATTACTCTGCCTACTTTCTTGATTAATCGATTAATCGTTTGGTCTATAAAATGTTAAAAATTATTGAAAACGCCTTCGGAGAGCCCAAGGTGACCTATAGAACCTGCTTATTTTGTCCAAACAACAGTCGATATCTCAAAGATATTCAATTTACCATCAAATAAGAAAGCAGGACATCTTCACATTTCATCATACATCAATTAACTGACTGATTACATAAGCTCTAGCCTAGTTTCAGTTTATTTTGTGCCCCTGACTGTTTGGGTCCCCAGAGCAGTTGCCCTGTAGGTAAGCCAGCCTTGACAGCTGTACAATAGATACACTATCCCGCTTCCTAACTCAGACCTGCACAGCATCTGATATAAATTGTGATATAAGTATTAATAGCAATTCTGTTATTTTAAGTAAATGTAAACATGATCTGTTATTTTACCATGGAGTCTTGCTCTCAGGACTGCATCAGGTATCCTTCTGGAGTTCCAGGCCTTGTCTTTGCTTAGGTCTACACAGATTCCAGATGGGTTTGGGGCTGTTTGTGGCCTCTCTCTGAAACCTTGAGGAACCCGCAGAGCAGAGGCCACATGATGGAAATGTATGAATTTCTGTCGACCTCTGACCCCCAGGTCCACCTCTGCTCCAGCACTCAGCTGACCGCAGCAAGGATCCAGCAGGGGGACATCGTATCGTAAAGGAGCCAGGGTGACGTGTCCGTCAGGGTGCAAAAATCTAGCAAAAGGGGAGCATGCACGTCCAGTTTCCAGTCCATCCCCAGCAGCAGCCCCGTACAGACTGGAGTTCAGCCGTCTGATGACATGCAGCTCTGCAGAGAACGGCTTGAAGGGATCCAAAACTGCAGTCATTATTGCCAGGGGAGAAACTCACAGAATGTGTGTGTCTATGTGTGTGTGTGTGTGTGTGTGTGGCTGACAGAACAGGTAGATAGCAGTATCAGACATAATGATGCAGTGAGCGATGGTTGCCCAGAGACTTTGTTTGCTGCTCGGATCAAATTACTGACACGCGGAGAGGCAACATGACCTGCTGACCATGGAGGTATGTAGCTCCACATCCCTTAGCACTACATTTGTGTGTGAACACTCTGTATTTGTTTTAATAATGGATAACACAGATATAATAAACATCCCATGGTATCTATTTTGGATGCTACATACCAATAATTTACCTCAGGGAAGCATTCAAGAGCAGTAATGTTTTCTCTGAGCTGCTATATTTTAGCAACCTACAAACTCCTAATTTATTACACTGCAAATGTTGTGTCAGTTGTCAGGGGCAGCTGTTGTCCCTGGAAAAATCACACCAACACAAATGTGTTTTGGTGGCAAATAATAATGAGAAGACTTGGCCCCGCCTCAGGGTTTAGTGAACTGACCCTCTCAAGAGAATGCTACATTACTTCTTGTGATGGGTTAGGAATTGTTTATTTTCTTTTTTTTTTAAAACACTATTTTCTTCTCTATAGAAGATAATTTGTCTGCTTTTCTGCCAAGTGACCACTAGATGGAGAAAGAGAGCCTGTGTACCTTATTGAGATGGTGACAGAAGAAACAGGCCTGCATGCGCTGCCCTGTCTCTCATGTATAAAATGTCAGTCCACAAATATCACAGCAAAAAATATAATCCCAGTTGTAATATTATGATGCTACATAATGACTTTAAAAATACCATTATAGTAGAACAAGGTGACCATAACCTCAATACTGAATACCTCTGACACACTCAAAGTCCCTGAAGAAATATTAAAATGTTTTTCTTTGTGCATGCAGACTATACAATGTATTTTATCAACCAGAAGTGGGGCTAGTTGACAAAGAAACTTCAATTTAAGCAGTTTTATTTATTGACAGAAAACTAAATAAAGTAAATCCCGTGGATGTAAAGAGTTTTAACAGAAGTGTAAAACAGTAAATACACTGCCTTGAAAGAGCTGACTTAAATTCACTGGAGCAAAAAAAAAAAAAACACCAAATACTATATGCCTCAGTGAGTATTAATTAGTTTGCGTGGGTTGTCTGAAATGTAATGTGCATATGTAAATATGGCACATACATATATAGGCACACATACTGAAGCTATATATACATGCTTTATATAAATAGTGAAAGCACCCTGGTTAGGTGGCATTTCCTTGGGAGAGGATCCATGTTAATGTGTCAGTGGCGATGATGGTGATGCTTGCTGATAGATGATTTTTACTCAGGCTGTCATTAGCAAATGTAAACACCCAAGAGCTGTTGAAAAGGATGTGTTAAAAATAGCCTAATTAGAGTTATTCTGATAACTGAGTGGTGAATATGCCCGACTCCCACACAGTGTTCCTCCACAAAAGGAGAGCACAAATGACACTTGTGAGATCTGATGTGGGCTCCTTTTGAAATCGCTCTCCTGATAAAAACATGCCATTTGTTGCATCAGTCTTAAGACTCATGAGAACTGTGCTTATTGTATATCCATATGTGGGTTAGGGTTAGGTGACATGTTATACAGGTCCAGAGGTCCATGATTTATTGCATTTGGAGTCCATTAATTATTCCCATATCAAAAATTCCTCCATACACCAGATTATATTTCCCCAAATGCTTTGTATCCCAATTATTTCAGGGGGTTTCTGTTGTTGCAGAAATTTAAATACCAACCTCAGCCTGAGATGACTGTATGTTTTGCTGGGAATCAGATATTTCTGGAGTGAGGAGTCATTACCACCAGAGCAGCCCTTGTTACTGAATCCTGTGTTATTAGTCAGCTTGTCTGCCATTCTCTAGACTCCTCCACAGTCTCAGAAATTATTAAAATCTCCCATTTCGCCCATGGTGCAAGGCCCAATGCTACAGTGCAGCAGCCATTAATTTGGCAGGCTGCATTCTTCTGAGGAAAACTGTTACTCTAGATTAAGAGGCATTGTTATTTCTGCTGCTGCTGCAGAGGGTCATCAAAGCAAAGTCACAATTGTAGTGTTGTGGCTGAAGACAATATGGCTGGATGCTGCTCTAGGCAGGGCATTATTTTTGTTAATGAGACATCAGGGCTGAGGGTGACCCAGGATGACACCTTGGGATTAGACAGGCAAGGCCAGGAGGAGATATGGGTACCGGGCGCAGGGAATGGATCATCCAAGAGCCGAGAGGAGTCTCCAAAATATAGACGGCCAGCATCCTTCATCGCAAACTATGCAAGGGAATCATCACTTCAAGAAATTAAACAGATAAATGGAAACAGACGACTGACAGATATTAATGCTTTAAATTGCTCATATTATTTCTATGTAAAGCCGAGATGTGTTAGAAACCTGGAAATAACTGTAGGGCTATATTTCATGAAAGTCATACCCATGTAAAGCTGTCTCTTTGTATGCATAATATACAATAGGTTACAGTTAAGACAAAGAGTCCCATCCATGTCTAATGCTTAATGCATCCACTTCTGGGATTACATCCGTATGTCTTGTAAACTGATGAAAATGCATGACCATATTTATAGCAAGTTATAGCTCAAGGGTCATATTCATCACACTGTAAAGGCAGTGAATTGATTACCGCCCGATGACCACGCATTCATCAGATTAGAGGGCAAATTGGCTGAAGTGAATTCTCATGCTGTGTGCGGCACCCTCAACCATTTGGAAAAATCCAAACAGAGTGCAGAGATGAAGCTCCCATGAGCAGAAGGGATAGCGATGTCCTCAGAGAGTGGCCAAAGGCTTTATTGTAGTGCTGCTTCCCTGCCCTCTGTTGCTGCAGCTCTCCGCTTGTCACACTCAGTTAGCTCAATGAAGTAATGAATATGCCGCTGTACATTTTTCATGAGGGTGGTGGGAGTGAAAAATCTGCTCTTTATAATGCTTTTAATATGGAAGTTTTCACACACACTCTTCCCCTGCAAAGTAGCCTCTGGGCTATCATGATGCTGCATGAGCATGATGTTTAATGTTAACATTCCCCAAGGGAGAGTCAGCATAATGCAATGTCACTTTCAGTGATGAATATGTTAACTACAGCAGATATACAAACAGCGGTAAATCACGAGTAAGTTGGGATAACAGGACTTGTCTTCCTTGCAAAGACAAGGGCCACACAGGAAATAACTGGTGGAGAAAAAAAATCTTTCTGTACTCACCTATTCAGGTCTCACATCATTACAGTAATTAATTCGTTTACAAGAAAGCACACCCATGAGCTTCCAGAAATGGACGCCTATTAACTCTGAAGGGAGACATAATGATCCTAAGATAAATGCAAATGAACACAAGTACTGTTCAAAAATGATCAACAAGCAAGCAATTACACAAATGACAGGTTTGGCATATTTGTAACAATTTTACATCAGCTATTTTAAACCATTTAACTTGCATGAAAACACATAATCAAAACAGCTAACAGAAAAATACTCCGATGACACTACTGCCAAACTTGTATTTTTAGATCAGTGACTCCCAATCAGGGGCTAGCCTACTTCTTCATTTTCCAGTGGGTAAATGGAAACATTGTAGAGTAGCTCAACTAATTAAGAAAAATAGAAATTATGATTTGAAAATAAACTCCCAGTAAGGATTACAAATATAATAGAATATAGCTAAAACTCATAGATAAACAGTTGAAAAAGTTACCTTAAAGTAATAGATAAATGGTTGGAACAGATAGCTTAAAGTAATAGATAAACATTTGAAACAGTTAGCTTAAAGTAATAGATAAACTGTTTTAACACTTAACACACTAAAAGTAATAAATAGTTGAAATAATTTAAATTAAGTAATAAATAAACGGCTGAAACAGTTATTAATATAAACTATAAAATAAAAATATTGTAGATAAATTGTTGAAATACACTCACTTGCCACTTTATTAGGTATACCTTACTAGTGCTAGTACTAGCTGGACCCATGTTTGTCTTCAGAACTGCCTTAATTCTTTGTGGCATACTTTCAACAAGGTATTGGAAACATTCCTCAGAGAATTTGTCCATATTTACATGATAGCATCAAGCAGTTGCTGCAGATTTGTTGGCTGCACATCCATAATGCCACTTCCCAAAGGTGCTCTATTGAATTGGGATCTTGTGACTGTGGAGGCCATTGGAGTACAGTCAACTTACTGTCATGTTCAAGAATTCAGTTTGAGATGATTTGAGCTTTGTGACATGGGGCATTATCCTGCTGGTAGTAGCCATCAGAAGATGGGAACACTGTGGTCATAAAAGGATGGACATGGTTAGCAACAATACTCAGGTAGACTGATGTGTTCAAACGATGATCAGTTGATACAAAGGGGCCCAAAGTGTGCCAAGAAAACATCCCCCACACCATTACACCACCACCAGAAGCCTAAACCATTGATACAAGGCCATGCTTTAATTCTGACCCTACCATCTGAATGTCGCTGCTGAAATCGAGACTCATCAGACAAGGCACTGTTTTTCTAGTCTTCTATTGTCCAATGTGGTGAGATGGTTGTGCTTTAAAATCGCAGCAGATCAGCAGTTTCTGAAATACTCAGACCAGCCCATCTGGCACCAACCATGCCACGTTCAAAGTCACTAAAATCCCCTTTCTTCCCCTTTCAGATGCTCAGTTTGAACTTCAGCAAGTTGTCCTGATCATGTCTACATGCCTAAATGTATTGAGTTGCTGCCATGTGATTGGCTTTTAATTAATAGTATAGTAATAGTATGTATACCAAATCCACCTACCGCATGTACATAACACCTGCACTTAATACTTATTTATTCCAGCATCTTTTGCACTATGCTCCATCGCAATGTGTACATGTACGCATGTATGTGTATGTGTATCTGTATATCACATTCACCTCCGACATGTGCATAATAATATAATAATAATAATAATTCACTCCTGCATCCTTTGCACTCTGCTCATTGCACTATTACCTCAATATGTCTTGTTTTTGTTTATGGTGTGTATATATGTGTTCTCTATACTGTAGCCTGTGTTTGATTTTATTATTGTATTATTGTATAAGTAAGCACATCGTGAGCAATGTACAAGAGTCAAATTCCTCGAAGGTGTACACCTGGCAAATAAAGCTGATTCTGATTCTGAATACATAAATGCTAAACAGAGACCTGTAATCAATAGATAAACAGTTGAAACAGTTAGCTAAAAGCATAGACTGTATATAAAGGGCTAAAATCATATGATCATTTTTACTTTTAGGGATATTTTTGGCTGTGTCTTGAGATATCTAAAGGTGGCATACAGGACACAACTCTACAGTGCTTTTGATCTGTGTGCAATAACAAACCTCTGATTTTCAATTAAAAATAAGACTTTGCATTAGGCAAAGAAACACTGAGGGTAATGGACTTTCTCTGTTGCTCAGAAATATGGACTTGTCCCTCAAGACCTCAGTTTCCATTATTAAACCTATACCAAACTGGCCACCAAGGCTGTTTCCATTCCCTTGGACCAAAGTGAAATTACCTGCTTTTGAAGCTTAAGCATAGTAAAGAAGCTACAGAGTAGTTGTTCACAAGTCTGAACCATTTCTTCTCTGCCTGGTAGTGCTTTTCCCGTTCCTTGGGAGGGCAAAAAAGACCTGGAGTGTAGTTTGCATAGAGGTCTGACGTCCTTATAGTTTCCATACAAAAAAAATATCCCAAGGGAATAAACAGTAGCATGTGAGCCAGGGGCTAATACATTCACTGGGCACTCTCACAGTATGTATCAAGTCATGGATGATGAATTATGATACAACGGCCATAGAAAATAAAATAAAAAGTATACCCCAGGATGAATGTTGTGTTGCAGATATAAACACTTGGTATTCCACTGGCTGATACAAAAGCTGTTCACTTTATGATAACCCAACAATCCACAATACTATCTCCAGTCTGACAGCAACTTATGCAGATGTGCGTGGCTCTGTGAGTGCTATGCTGAATTGAACTCCCCTTGAAAAGTGTTCAGCAAGCAGGTCACATTGGCAAAGGCTGCTTGTTGTGGATGAAATGCTGAAACACTGTCCTTCAAGAGGCTCAAAGCCTTACCACTCACCTGGCCTATAAATGCCTGTGATGGATAGGGCCAGATTGAACCTGCAGTCACCTATCCAACCTATGTTATTTAGCACAACTAGGGGATTTGCTGTGTCCTAAACATAGATTACTTGTCAACGCTAATACAAAGCCAAGTTAGGCATTAGCTTCCTATGTCCTGTACTTCTAAGACCTGGTCATAGTTAATCCAAGCATATCTGTCATTGTGTTAGATATGCTCCACAGATGTATGAATGGGAAAACAATTCAATGCTGTAACGGCGGGTGTCACCCTCATCTGGAGGCAAGACAAGGCAGAGAAGTGAAATTGAAAATGTGAATGTCTGGCTAATGGCAGAGTGCTGGAGATATAATACCAAATCTATAAAGGACAATTTCAGGCCCAAGACTCTGGAGACTCAGACGCTCAATCATGAAGTGATTCACTCAGATTGATCAAGGAGCGTTGTAATCACATGGGAATGTTACATGTGGCTCCATGGATGACTCGCAGAACTGTCAAGACATTCAAAGCTGGATTTAATGGATTTGAGGTGATGTGCTTGGAAATAATTTCAGAAGGTGCAAATATAATCCTCAAAGCATTTTACCAGCATTTAGCAGCTGTCCAGTGAAATTAATGTTCAGATCAGTGGAATTTGGAGGAATAATGTTGCCACCAGAGAAACAGAGGGCTGAAATTTACTTTGTATTCTCACAGCAGAAATTCAAAGGGCTTGGCTCTCTGAAAGAAGAATCGCAAATCTACTAATGAACCGCGCTATTGATAACAGTCTAATATTAAGCAGAAAGTCTAAATGCACTTTTAGATAACAAGCCTTCTTTTATTTAAAGTGATTCCGGCTTTTAAAAAAAACCTCAGTGCTCCTGCAGAAATTGAAATAAATGCTGCAAATGTGACATTAAATATTCATAACCTTCAGCTGTCATCTAGCTCTTCCTGTTTGAAGATAACTGTTCAACAAAAAACTAAATCCTACATAATTCTAATCATTACAGCATTATAGGAAAGTAAATTCTTCTTGTAGCAGTGTTACATGAAATATTAAGGTAACTGCACTTTTCCATGAATGCATTTATATAGATTTATTTTTGTTTTGATGTCTGGCTGTACACGAATTAACAAATGGTAAAGAAAGAAAGAAAGAAAGACCTTGATCAAAACTGCACTATGACCCTTAGCTTATTTTCCATTCTTATGCGCTCATGGAATATTTACACCACTGTCAAATTATTGTCTCACAAAGCTTTTAATGCATTTCATAAGATTGCAGACAGATAGGGCCATCTGAAAGTGAATCTGTGCTTTCAAAAGTTTAGACTGAAGTTGGCACTGAAGGGGTTTGATTTAAAGCTTTAATTGAATGGCATCTTTATTGTGAACTTTAAAGAAAAACCAAGCCGCAAAAACATGTTCATGAAATGATTCTTGTTTTTATATTTTGCATTGCAATATGACATAATCATTTCATAAAACAATAAGAGGGGACTTATTATCATTTCAAAAGACTCAAAAAGGCTTTACACATTTCACGAAAGGACTTTATCAACCAGCTTTTGAAGATCTTGGAAATATTCATCTCAGTATCTCCATCAACCGTGTGCAGTAAACTAATTACACAGCTTTCAATAAATGATTGGCTGAGAAAAATATCAAAAAGATGTCAAAAAGGGAGGAATGTGTCAGAAATCCAAAATGCTATATTGATAAAAACACATCAGTGATGGGGGAAAGTCAGTTATTATTCAGTCTTTTCTGAATAATCTTTGTCATTTAAATGTAAGACAATCTTGCAGCATGATGATTCATGGGCAAATTTATAGTGAGAATTTGCATGTTGTATACCTTGAGTATAACTATTAGTTTTTACAAACCGATTTCAGTAACCCAGACGGAGCTGCATTTTAAAATAACTTTGCTTGGAAAATTTTCAGAACATAGCATTAACATTACTTTCCAGATAGCAAAATACTGAATCTACATTGGTGCCTGACATTGAAACCAAAGTGAAAGTGCTCTTCATGTTTAATGTTGAATAAACGTCAGATATTTAATCATGACTGAAATGTTCCCATACTAACTAAATGATAATTTACACACATTCCTTATTTTCAAGTGTTTGGGGTGTTTTCTGTTGTTGTTTTTTACTTTTTACATTTTAAAACTGTTAAAGATCAGAACAGTTTTGTCATTATTTATTTATTTCACTGTTTTTTTTTGAAGGTCAACACAGAGGTCATTATTCACATTACTGAATACAGTAACTATTTCTGTGTCAGCAACATTTAAAACAGTATGAATTATGTTCTTCTTGAAACAAATCTGAAACCACCTGTAATTATCTTATAATTTATTAATTGGGCTAAAAGGACTATTACATCCATTTGAATTTTTATTCTGGTACAAACATGAAGAACAAGCACTCTTTCATTATTTCCTGCCTAGAATTCCCACCTGAAGCAGACGGTAGACGTTTGTAATGGTGGAAGAAAGTTTTCTTAGTTTACTTCAAAAAGCAACATTGACAGATTAGAGAGAGAGTGGTTAGTTGGTTGGTTAGTTGGTTGGAGTGAGTAACATCTGTCCAATATGTGCTACACATAGACTGCAGTTGTTGCATTATGCTGAATTTTAATGTACAGCATGTGCTTGTGGCAAAATAACAACTTCCCATACAACCATGCACCATGCATACACCTTACTAACAACCATGGCCTCAACAATTTCCACAGAGCTAATTGAGACACTTAGACAGACTAGTGCTTTCCCAAGTGTCTCCTGAATGCAGCCCATAGGGGAAGAAAGATGATTGAGTACGTGACTTGTAATTCCCATAGCGTACCATCACTTGCAGGCTGTGAACAGTAAGGTGTGGCACTGGCCTGAGGAGAATTCTCACATCCATATAAAAACACATAATTGTAATTATACAAAATAAAATGACATCTTTAAGCAGCTCTCCACAATACAATATTGTTCATCATATTTATTCATCTATTTATCTATTTATTCATCATTCTCTATTTCAGAGCTGTTCATACTGTTCATATTGTATATACTTTATACCAAATCCACCTAGCTCATGTACATAACACCTGCACATAATACTTATTTATTCCAGCATTCTTTGCACTCATCACATTGCGTACATGTATGCTTGTATGTGTATGTGCACCTGTATATCACATAATGGTAAAAGTAATTTTCTCCTGCATTCTTTGCACTCTGCTCATTGCACGATTGCACTATTGTCTCAATCTGTCTGTTTTTGTTTATTGTGTGTATATGTGTTCTCTATACTGTAGTCTGTGTTTGATTTTATTATTGTCTTATTGCATTATGGTCTGAGTAAGCACATAGTGAGCATTGTACAATCCAGAGTCAAATTCCTCGTATGTGTACACATACCTGGCAATAAAGCTGATTCTGATTTTGATATTGTGAAAAAACTATTTTGACTTAAAAGTGGTTTCACTTACCATTGCTAAGCTCCCACCAGTCTCAAAAGAGTTGTCAGCACAGGGGTTGAATTGTAGATACTGTTAACATGAATCCTGAACAGGAACCCACAAAGTTTCCTTTTAGTGTAAGATATTTTCGAGAATCCAGTTTCTCTAAAGAACTTTAAGTCAAAATACATATTTTATGATTTTTCAAGACATTTATTTAGGTTAACACTATATAACAGACTAACATAACTTAACTTTAAGGCACAACAAACAACTTGTGACATTTAATGACTAACTGCAGTAAAAACATTTTTTTGTTATTTTTCATTTAGTTTACAATTAACCTAGAAAACAAATCTGTTTTCACCAAATTGCTCAGCATGCAAGAAGCTATAATATATTAAACTGCAATGCAATGTCCTCCTAGTGGATCTTCCAGCTTGTGTGGTGAAACACCTACAAATGGTTCAGAACACAGCAGTGCGTCTGGTTTTCAATCAACCCAAAAGGACTCATGTCTCTCCATTACTCAGCGACCTCCACTGGCTACCCGTGGCCTTCCGAATCAAATTCAAGTAACTAATGCTCACATTTAGAGTGCTTACTACGTCTGCACCCATCTACCTAAACTCCATAACAGAAGCTTATGTTCCATCTCAGCCACTGCGCTCCTCCAACAAACACCGTCTGCCTCTGCCATCCCTACACACAAAGCAATCTCAGTCCTCTCATCTGTGACACCAAGAAGGTGGAAGGAGCTACCACATGCCATCAGAGCAGGGGCGTCTCTCTCTAACTTCAAGAAGCTCTTGAACACTTATCTCTTTCAGAAACACATTCTCTTATAACACCTCTAACCATTGACCTCTAACGTGCACTTCCTGCACTCTTCTTCTTCTATCCCCTTACAATTCTCATCTATTGATTTCCTTATTCGTTAACTCTTCTTTCACTAGGTATTTACCCGTTTGATGCCGTGTGCGCTAACTCTTACTATTAATTATTGCTGCTCTCACTAGTATTCTATCTATTGTTACTTGTAGATCTTTTACTGTATTGATGCTTCATTTATGCTTGTATGTTGTTCCTCAAATGTAAGCGTCTGCCAAATAAAAAAATGTAAATGTAAATGTAAACAGTAAATTACTTGGTTGTAATTTAAACAGAAGCCCAGTATTTGCTGAAAGACTGACCAACATCGCCATTCACAGAGCCATGCCACTACCATGCCACTACCATGGCTAAAAACAAATAGTTCAAGGTTTAACTGATAAAACTAAATGAAGGAATGGAGGGGGTATGCGTTTAAGGGTTAATGGCATTTTGCAAAGTTTGAACATTAAAGGTTCATTGTGTAAGTTTTAGTGGCATCTAGTGGCGAGGGTTGCAAATTGCAACCAGCGGCTCACGGTGAATTCACATGCTCCTCGGATGGTCCCATTTCCCGAGTTGTGAAGTCGTTCTTCCGACTTCAGTGTGTGCTCATGTGCTCTTTAGTTGAAAGGTGGAATCAACATGGACACTACAACAAAGATGTGTTAGATTAGCATTATTGGAGCATATAAACACGCAGACATCCAGCAAATTAACTGTTAGAACAATATTACAAAATATGTATATGGAATATGTGATTTTGCACAAATCAAAGTTCTATGTTTAAATCTTTATGTCTATGTTTAGCTTTGTCTCTCTTTTTGCAATAAAGATAGAAAATAGGATGAACTGTCTCCCCATTAAGAAAGATGCTGTGCGCAATTACGCACGAGCTCGGAAGCATAATGTCAGTGATTATTTGAATATCCCGACACTCCAACAGGATCGGTCAGGATGAACTGACAGCAGCCTCTCTTGAAATCATTAAAGTAATTTGTTAAAGCTCCCCCGTAGTTTGCACCCTGCCTACAATCTCAACCATTGGATTCCTGCAACAGGAAATAACTCTTGGATTTGTTTTTCTGGTGCCGAAATGTTTCTCGGTGTTGGTGAATTATTGAAAAAACAAAACACCACTTCGTTTTGGGTTGAAATGTAATGCGCATTACTGAGATTGTAACGGGTAGGCTATAATGTTACCGATCTTTATTTAGTAATGCATTATATTACTGTGTTACAGCAAAAAGCAATACATTACTGCCCGTGGTGTATGAAGATAGATTTTATGTTAAAATAACAGTTTTAAAATAATTTTGACAGTACACTAACGTGTAATAGGGTGACCCACAGAGACCGAGCTGTCACATGACAAATGAACGACTCAAACCTGAGAGTCGTGAACTAATCAATTCTGTTTCCTGTGCCCATGCCCATGTCCATGCAGCTGCTGTGTGACAAGTGAACGCAACAGTTCAAGACTATTCACGCGTGAGTGAAAATTAACGAATTACTCCCTCAGACTACTCGTTCCTCCAAAGTCATATACAAGATTAGGTCAAATGAACGAAACGTTCTTTGAAAGATGCAACACTAGCTTTTACTGGTTGGCGTGAGCTGAAAGAGCTGAAAGGATGCAAGATAGATGCCGAGCTGGCCATATATAATAACTTATTAGCTGGCTTGCTATGTCTTGTGTTGTTGCATTTGCTTGATGTTTGCCTGTGTTAGCAGAGTTGTCAACTCGAGCAAAATTAGCCAGGGGGTTCAAAGACAGCAAAGGTTTTGCAGCTAGTTATAAATCTCAAGCTGATGTTAAACTTACAAGATAACACACTGGGACATCTGCAGCATTACTCTAAGTGCTCTTGCGTCATATGCTCTCTAGCTTTGTTGGCTACTTTGCTACTCAAGTTTCAAGCAACATTATGGTGCTGCTGGTGGAGAGCAAATGCGGGCGAGGCAAAATAACCGGGCTCAGTAGCTTCTATAGTAGGGTGACCAGATGAGAACCGGGGTTGATATACAGGCAGGGATGAGGTTGATTACTGGCAGGTGTGGCAGGCTGACGAGGTGGCTGACGATGTGCAAGTGCGGGTTGTTGGCTGGGCTCAGGAGCGGAGGGAGAGAGAGGAGGAGAACACGTAGGGGAGGAGACACAGGGAGGCAGGCTGAATACAGGAGAACAAAACAGTGGGAGAAAAAAAATGAGAAAAAACCAGGACACTCACCGTCAGCCGGGCTGGCCCCACAACAGGGCCCCCTCAACGGACACCCCCAGGCAGCCCACTCAGCTTATCTGGATGGGCCCTGTAAAAGTCTGTCAGGAGGGTTTTGTCCAGGATCTGGCTGGAGGGAACCCAGGAGCGCTCCTCCGGGCCATAACGCGCTCCTCCGGGCCATAACTGGGCCAATACACCAGATAGCGGTAGCCCCCGGCCCCCGGTTAATGACGGCCTCAATGGGATAGGGGCCGATGAACTGGGGGGCGAGTTTCTTGAAAGGGATCTGCAGGGGAAGGTCCCTGGAGGAGAGCCAGACTCGCTGCCCAGGCCGGTAGGTGGGAGCAGGGGCCCGGTGGCGGTCTGCCAGCTGACGCTTGCGGGCCACGGTGCGGAGAAGAGCGGCCCTGGCCTCCCTCCAGATCCAGTGGCAACGCCTGAGGTGGGCCTGTACAGAGGGACCGCCACCTCCTCCTCCAGGGACGGGAACGGGGAGGGCTGGTAACCCAAGGCGCACATGAATGGGGACATACCAGTGGCAGCGCTGACCTGGGAGTTGTGAGCGTACTCAATCCAGGTGAACTGGGGTCCCCGGAGTCCAGAGGGATTCCATGGAGGCGGAAGACGTGGTTGATAAGCAGGCGGGCTGTTTCCAGAGAAGTGGGGAGTTTGGGCAGGGGAATGAAGTGGGCAGACTTAGAAAAGCGGTCGACGATAGTGAGAATGGTTGTATTTCCATTAGAGCAGGGGATACCGGTGACAAAGTCCAGGGCGATATGGGACCAGGGACGAACGGGGACGAAGCAGACCGGCAGGCGGTTGATAGGAGGGTTTGGCGCAGGCGCACATCCAACAAGCCGCTACGAAGGCTCGACAGTCTTTCTCCATTGAGGGCCACCAGAACCGTTGGCGAAGCAGGAAGAGGGTGCGGGCCATCCCAGGGTGACAGCTGAACTTGGAGGTGTGCGCCCACTGGAGGACCTGGGAGTGGACACATGATGGGACGTAGAGGCAGTTCTGGGGGCCAGTGCCGGGATCGGTGGACTGGGCTACCAGGCAAACGTGTTCAGTGTGTTGGGCGGAGTCGCGGGAGAAGATCAGGATATCATCGAGGTAGACAAAAATGAAATGGTGGAGGAAATCACGTAGGACGTCATTAATCAGGGCTTGGAAAACGGCGGGGGCGTTGGTGAGTCCGAAGGGCATGACTAGATATTCGTAATGACCGAGGGGGGTGTTGAAAGCCATTTTCCACTCGTCCCCCTCCCGAATCTGCACCAGATGGTAGGCGTTTCTTAGATCTAATTTAGTAAAAATGGTGGACTGGGAGAGGGAGTTGAAGACCGAGTCCATGAGTGGCAGAGGGTACTTGTTTTTTACAGTGATGGCGTTGAGCCCCCGGTAATCGATGCAAGGACGGAGGCTTTTATCTTTCTTTTCGACGAAGAAAAAGCCGGCACCCAACGGGGACGAGGAGGGGCGAATGATGCCGGCTGCAAGGCAGTCTTTAATATACTGCTCCATCTTCCCTCTCCGGGCGCGACAGTTTGTATAGGTGACTGGACGGGAGGGGCGCGTCCGGGAGGAGGTCTATGGAGCAGTCGTAGGGGCGGTAGAGACAGGGCCTGGTCTTTACTAAAAACGAGCGCAAGGTCATGGTACTCACTGGGCACCCCGGAGAGGTCAGTGGGGATGGGCGGCAGGACAGGTGAAGCACGATTACCGGGGGCGATGGTGGCGTCGAGTGGGATGAGGGGGTTCGTGAGAGGTGGGATGAAGGGGTTCGGCTCGCCAGTAGACCCAAAACTACTGAATCTTTTGCCCGCACGGGACAGGCAGGCAGGAGGTGGCCGGGTTTGCCGCAATAAATGCATTCACCGGCCAGACGGCGCCGTTCGCGTTCCTCTAGGGAGAGGCGAGCGCGGCCCACCTGCATGGGTTTGGGAGGAGCTACGGGGGAAGGCGAAGGACGTGGGCCCTGATGGTGTAGCCAAGCATTGTGCGGGGGACGGCAAAACAGAGGCCCGGGATGGTGTGAGGCCAGAGCGGGAGGCGGCGGATCCGCAAGCGATGCTGTCCCTGGCTCTTTCCCACAAGCGGTTATCAACCAGAGCGTCAAGGCCCGCCGGCACGTCCCTAGCGGCCAGCAGATCCTTAATGCGATCGCTGAGGCCGTCCAGGAAAACGCACCGGAGGGCCTCGTTGTTCCAGCCTGAGAAATCGACTGAGTACTCTGCCACACTGCGATCGCCCTGGCGAAGGCTGGCTGGTTGCTGGCTGCCTCTCAAACACCAGGGCGCACTGTACCAGGAAGCCGTCGCACATGCCTAAAACGCCGGAGAATTTGTCCGGGTGGGAGACCGGCGACTCGTGAGGGAACGGGACACCGGCGGGGGGACACGGGCTTAAGTCAGCCGTCAGGGAGCAAGGCGGAGAGTGATGGGATCAGGGAAGCGCGTACCGAGGCGCTTACCTCTTCTGTCAGGAAGCCAAGCGCGCCCGACACGCGGGGTATAGGGCCAGTGGAGACAGAACAGAAGGGACCCAAACGCAACGCTCATTGGGAAGGACGTTTATTGAGGGTTTACAGAGGGGCTAGGGAAGAGGACCACCAAAGCAAAAATGTCCCATTTCACAAATCTGGTCACGTTTTACTGTGTAAAACAAATGTGTAAGTACAGTGTACGGAGTGTAGTGCATGTTAATGTACTAACAGAAGTATCCAAATTGAATGCGACAACTTGTGTTGTCGCACTTCCTTGATGTTTGGCTGTCTTAGCAATGTTGTCAACTTGCTTATTCACAACAGCAGTGGATTATGCTCTGAAACAGTAGGGGAACCAAATCGCACAAAAAAAACTATAACATAAATATAGTTGCTTTAACTCTTAGCAAACTATTTTATACAGTGTACATTACTATATAGGTATAGAATACGCAGAATCTTTGTTGCCATTTGTTACATTTTACAATCCTCTTTCAAAAGCTAATAATTCTGGAGGACATTGATTTAGTGCCGTTACTAAATGTCTTGTGAAACTGCACACTGATGAAGTTTTCACATTCTTTTTGTTGACCAGAGTTGTGGGTATCTCAAAACTTATGATGCTTTAATTTTAAATTACAGAGCTGGCCGATTACTATAAATGAATAATGAATTTCATCACCTACTGTAATATGAACACGTCTCCTCTCAGTGCAGCGGTGCGCATTGTCCAGAACAGGGCAGAAGCCTAATTACTTAGTTACAGCATTGGGGAGACCAGGCTAATCTCTTATGGGTCTCTCCAACAGATGTGTCCAATTAATGGCCCGTCTTTGAAGGAGTTTAGATGAGTATTACTCTGGGAATTTTATTTCAAAGTAAAAGACCCAGCCTCGTTTCTGACGAGTAGGCTTTATAGGCAGTCTTAATCACAACATTCTTCTATTCAATCATACATCTTACAAAGAACTGCAGGAATATGAACTGATCTAAAGCCAGTGTGAATGTTAATGACCTGAACAGAGCAGATAGGGGTGACTGATAACATCCCTGGTCAAAGTCATTACTTCACTTGCTGGTACACAGCAGGATAGCTGTTTGGGAAATAAGACATAGGGAGTGTTATCTAGTAAAATGAAAGAATACAGAGTGTACCCTAGTCTAAATAGTTGAATCCTGGGGGGAGGTGGGGGGCAATGCCCATCCAAATGAGCTCTTTGTATTACAAGTGAGAGGCCTTGTGGGTGGCAAAAGAAAAATCCCACAATATTTTATTACTTGCACAACTCCTGTTTTCCTTGAATGGAGGAGTTTGGTTTAAGAGGACCCTTACAGTCATAGAAACAGAGGAGTTAATGCTGTCCAGAAAACCTTAATAGATCTGTGCCACGGCTCCCCTGCTGCTCTGAGAGAAGCCTGTCACGTTGCATGTACATGCATTTAGGCTTATTTAAGTCGATCCTGCCGGCTGGCTGACAGGCACGTCTCACTGCTGGAGATGCAACCTCGTTGTCTGGCAACCTCTTGATCAAAGAGTTCTGTGGTGTGGCCAGCACACTGCAAACGGTGACAAAGAGAGCGCTGCCCTGCAAATGCAAAAGATAACAGGAAAAAAAACAGAAACACAACATCTACGTCCATTTATGACATCCTGTCCTTCAGTGTTCATAACCTGGACTTAAATTATTAATCGGCATTTTTGATCTGCTGGTCGATGGGCCCCATGGCTCTTCCAGATACATGCATTCATTACTCCTCATCCTCAAACTGAAGATGAAGACCAGAAAAAAATAGGCTGCAAGTCCTATGACCTTTAAGTTTTTGAATTTTGGAAGCAAATTGGGACCAATGACATTGGCGTGTCCAGTCTGGCCTTTATTAATGGAGTTGAAAATCCAGAGGCGACTATGGACATTCTGTATTCTCATTTCCAATCTCTCGTGTATATTGTGATGCTTATAGCTATTGAAAAATGAAACCGCAGCATTATAAATAACATAATATCTTCTTGACAACTCATTAAATATTTACCAGTTGCTTTCACACAAACAGCTCTCATCCTGGAACTCAAAAACAGAAGAATGATGACATCTACGGAGTGGATTTGTTCAAGTCTGTCACATTCAAAGGTTAACTGTAAAGAAATTATGTTGATTGTTCCATTTCAGTATCATTTCTAGAGGTGAGATTGTGAAAACGTTATTGAATAGTACGTCTGAAAATGTATCTGTATAAACACCTTCCTTTCAGCAAAGACTAAATATGAAGACCTACAGCTAAATAGGACCATTTGAACATTTACAGAGCAGAGATTGGCATTTATTTGAAACATGAACACACAGTACCAAGAGAAATACAAAAATGCACTTTCAAATCAATACACATTTGAACATCCAAAAAAGATGAAAGAAATAAGGAAACAGTCAAATCCTCTTGAATTCCCTTTTGTTTTCTCATTGTTGTTTTTAACTCTGCAATCCACACAGCAAATTTTTACCCATTATTCTGAAATGGATTGCCCATAGTCTAGTCTGCACTTTGGTGGTAGAGGGACAGGTGTCAGGATTGTTCGGATGACACCACATGTCAAGACATTGAGGTTTCACCTCCAAAGACAGCTGTGTGTGTTATATACATTCTGTTATTTTATTGACCTCTGGTCCAATACATTGCTTATTAAAATACAGAGGCTATAAAAAATATGTTCCCACTTTCACTAGTTCAGCATTAATGACTCCTATATTTGTATATATTCATAAATAATTTAATACATAGATAAATAGATATTCTGTGTGTGGATTATAAACTTTCATAAAAGCAATTTTTTTTTCAGTTATACAGGAGTGACTATAAATGCTGAAATGCTCGAGGGCTGCTGTCCGACCCTGATTTCTGGTAGACTGGGTGAAAGGCCGTGAGTTTACATGCGGCTTGGCGCTGGTGTTGAGTGCCAATGTCCCCTCTCACCGTGCCAGTCTCTAGCTCCGCTGGCACTCGTTCTTACTGCAGGTGGCTTGACGCTCAATCTGCCATGTGCCCTCCTCGTATGTGCAGTAGCAGATTGTACACTCATCGATCTTCACCTCTCGTCCGGCCGGTATCACTGCTGTGTCTGCGTAGCAATTTGGCCCTATAGGTGGTACGAGAAAAACAGGGAAAGTACAGCTAAATACAAAATAGGCCTTATCAGGGGCGTTGATAAACATAAATCTCTACTGGGGCACAGGCCCCCACATCCCTCATGTAAATTTTTGATTTATTTTTGATTGAAGTGTATGAAATGTGTTAGTATGTGCCTTACCAGCTTCCCTTGCTAAGCCCATTAATATTGGTCATGTTAGAAAGGGATTTGACTGGAGCATAAGCACATATACCTATTTTATGAATGTTACCTGTGAGCCATGTAAACAATTTACCACTGCTGCACAGTCCCACCTGACACCACATTGCTCTCACTACTAACTTTAAAACAGTCTGTTTCTGTTATAAGCCTGAATGGAAACCTCTTCTAGAAAAATCCTCATAAAGCCTGTTAAGATTGGTGCTGGCTGTACATCTCTGGCTGCGGTCGTGCTGGCTGAGGCTTCCTGTATTTCAACTGGGTCTGTGTGACCTGCTAAAGATGTCTGGACTGGGTCTGCGCTGGTACTGGATTTGGATCAACTGTGCTCATACTGGCTTATGATCCACCATCTACTCTACTGACAAATTTAAGCATAGCCCCTTTAAATAATAGATATCAATACTTGCTAGATATTTATGTTGTCAGCTGCATCAGGCCCATTCAAACCGGCTGCCCAGGTTTCCTTTAACATTTCCAAAATTAAAAATGTATTTATTAATTAGTGATTATTTTCTTCAGATAAAATTAATTTAGGCTATTTTTCAACACCTATAGTTTTTTCAGGGTTGATTTCATTCTTCAAGTTTTTAGTCCATAGAGCTGGGCAGTATGGCCAAAAATGTTATCACGATAAAAAATTTAATATCATTCGATATTGATTATTATCTCGATAAATGTCAGATCATGATTTCTATCAAGTTTAAAGGCTCCTTAGTGAAAGCTGAAGAAACCAGATAGTTAATTGTGGTTTAAACTCTTCTTTATGGTCAGAACATGAAAATCACTTGTCAAACAGTGGATCACTTCACAAATAAACATAACAAATATGCATAAGTAAAATTAAGTTTTTTTCAGTCCCAGTAAGTGCTAATTTGTTGATGATTCAAATCCAACAATTATTGAATATTTATTGAACATTTCTTATATTGTTATTCAAGAAAAATTATACTGTGATAATTATTTTTAGGCTATTGCTTTATTGTCTAGCCCTAATTTATACTACAACCCCAATTCCAATGAAGTTGGGACGTTGTGTAAAACGTAAATGCAAACAGAATACAATACAATACATGATTTGCAAATGCTGAATTGAATACACCACAAAGAGAAGATATTTAATGTTCAAACTGATAAACTTTATTGTTGTTTGCAAATATTCACTCACTTTGAATTTAATGCCTGCAACACGTTCCAAAAAAGCTGGGACAGGGGCATGTTTACCTCTGTGTTACATCACCTTTCCTTTTAACAACACTCATTAAGCGTTTGGGAACTGTGGACACTAATTGTTGAAGCTTTGTAGGTGGAATTCTTTCCCATTCTTGCTTGATGTAAAACTTCAGTTGCTCAACAGTCCGGGGTCTCCGTTTTTCGTATTTTGCGCTTCATAATACGCCACACATTTTCAATGGGAGACAGGTCTGGACTGCAGGCAGGCCAGTCTAGTACCCACACTCTTTTAGAACGAAGCCACGCTGTTGTAACACGTGCAGAATGTGGCTTGGCATTGTCTTGCTGAAATAAACAGGGACATCCCTGAAAAAGACGTTGCTTGCATGGCAGCATATGTTGCTCCAAAACCTGTCTGTACCTTTCAGCATTAATGGTGCCTTCACAGATGTGCAAGTTACCCATGCCATGGTCACTAACACACCCCCATACCATCACAGATGGCTTTTGAACTTTGCCCTGATAACAATCCGGATGGTCCTTTTCCTCTTTGGCCCGGAGGACACAACGCCCATAATTTCCAATAACAATTGAAATGTGGACTCGTCAGACCACAGCACACTTTTCCACTTTGCGTCAGTCCATCTCAAATGAGCTTGGGCCCAGAGAATCCGGCGGCGTTTCTGGGTGTTGTTGATATATGGCTTTCGCTTTGCATGGTAGAGTTTTAACTTGCACTTGTTGATGTAGCGACAAACTGTGTTAACAGACAATGGTTTTCTGAATTGTTCCTGAGCCCATGTGGTAATATCCTTTACACAGTGATGTCGGTTTTTAATGCAGTGCCGCCTGAGGGATCGAAGGTCACAGGCATTCAATGTTGGTTTTCTGCCTTGCCGCTTAGTTGCTGAGATTTCTCCAGATTCTTTGAATCTTTTGATGATATTATGGACCATAGATGATGAAATCCCTAAAACAGGTGTTTGTTTATCAGTTTGAACATTAAATATCTTGTCTTTGTAGTGTATTAAATTGAACATTTTATTAGTCAATGTGAATCCAGTGCTTTCTACCTTGCAATTGTCCAGAGTTGTAATCAAACCTTCACTGAGAGACAGATAATCACTATCTTGTTTTAAAATGATGTGTGCCTATGAGGAGTGCCATCCCATCTGTGTGCTGTCTGGACTGAACCCACTAATGTTACTGCTGGAATGCAATAATGTCCGGCTGCGGACTGTATGTGCATGCTCATATGAGTGCATGTTCATGCGCGACATAGTTATCATTTCCTTGCTGTATTTTATAAACATCGCTGCCTGTCGGTTTTTATCATAGGTTATAAATAGTTGTATTTCACTCTAATATTGTTCAGTCACAGTCTGCTGACTGCTGTTCCCAAAAGTTACTCTCATGGAGTTATTGTCTCTTCTTGTGCACAGATGGATAGTCACTCTTTGTCCTCTGATCAATGTTGTGAACAGTCGCTTTCAACATTGCCTCATTTTTTGCGACATTTTATATTAACAACATTAACCAGTAGTTTTATTTTGAAAGTGTAACTGGACGTTGCATGTTTATTATTGCTAACTTAACTCGTTGCAGATGTTGCCAATTGCTGCTAAGTTGACTGCGGAGCCCTACACGTCCAAAAACGACGCCAAGGGGTCATGACAATCTTACTGGTAGGTGTGGGGATAAAAAATTTATACAGTATAGTATCGCAATATTTTCTGTGGCAATATATCGATACACGGACATCAAGTATCGATCTTTTATTATATAAATTGAACATGAGAAGTTTGTTTATTGGTAACTATGACTCTCTTAAGGGCTGGGCTGGAGGGCATCCACTAAGTACCGGCTCCGAGGGGACGGGAAATGGGGGATGTCCGTGAAGGCCCACGACGAGGGAGAGCCGCACTCTGAAAAGGTAGTTCCTTGGGTAAGAGTTATTGGGGTGTGGTAAGATCATAGTGAGCCCTCACCTCCTCGTGGTCCCGCCGGAAACATGCCCAACTGGGCATGGCTAGGAGGGCAAACCCATGGGTAGGTCTAGTCAACCTGCTCATTATTCTGACTACAAACAAAATGGTAACGGCCAGGATCATCCTGCTGGCTCATCAAAATGGATGACGGCCAGCTAGGGACTGGACCCAGTGCGGTATGGCGAAGGAGTCCCACTCCTGGACTGGAGGCTGGGTCTAGGATGTCGCAGCTATAATACCATATTGTGACATAAGTATCATGATAATATCATATCGTGGGGCCTCTGGTGATTCCCACCCCTACTTACTAGGGCACAGCATATAGATACAGGCCCACGTGCCCTAGTAAAAAAGGTCTAGCAACACTTATGGGCCTTCTACTATATTTCAAAATAAATGGAATTTCAAATTGGCCTTATATTTTTTTAATGCGTTTATTGTGTGTTGTGAGGACCATGTCACATTATCGAGGTCAGACTTTGAACACAGAAAATTAATGATTTGCTTTGCTCCTGTGATTTAATATGCTGTGGGAACTGTGTTCTGGTCAAACTAAATGAACAGAAACTTGATGATAGGTCAGTTAATGTTGGATTGTTCACATTCTGAGTTGTGGATGGATACAGAGAACAGAAAAATCATCCTTATGTTTTTTCTGTGTTGAAAAAACACCTGTGTCATTGAGGTCGCACTCGTCTGTGTTACTTTTCTGCTGCTAGACCAACCAAGGACACTGTTCAATGTATAAAAATGCAGTTTAAGGACTGCGCACACCATTCAAAGTCACACTCCTTTGTGCTGCTTGAAGGATCCCAGTCATTTTGAAATTGCCTGAATTCACATGGCCTGGACTCAGGTGAATTGTGAAATAGAACAAACTGCAGTGCAGCAGGCACAGTTGCGAATGCTGGTCTGAGGTCGGTACATCAGATAGCCATGCTGACACTGAGTAGGCAGAGAGCAGTAAAATGGTAAGTTTAATAATATTTTCAAACAGTATGTCATACTTCAAAACCACTACTACTCCTGCTTTAATGTAACTATTGAAGCTAACTGTGTGCAAGCTACTGTGCATTTAACTAGTCTCGCTCATCGCATTACCGTTAGCCTGATGAAGAGACACAGAAAAGTAGAGACCAAATTATGCACATGAAAAAAAACCAACAAATTTTATTTCATGTGAACATGACTGATGATGAGCCAAATGATATGAAACATTTTCAGAAAGATTAGCGACTCATAGTTTAAGGACACTGTATATTTTAACACTCTTACATACTTTAAAAAAAAGATGTGGTCTATTATGAAACATACACACAATTTGCTGACTTATTTGCCACATCATAATATAGGAGACAACGAGCGAATGTAATTTTAAAATCTTTACTTGTTGGTGTACTGCTTAGAGTATAATATTAATGTAATATTTTGTGATCACACATGAGCAATACACACTGGGAATATTGTCCTGGTGTATATAAAGTGGCAATGCCAGGTTATTTCACCAGGGGTCTCATTTATAAACGGTGCATACGTACAGAACAGGGCTGGAAACCCGCGTACGCCACTTCCCAAGCAAAGGTTGTGATCTATAAAAAACAAACGACGAGAAAATGTGCGGTCCCGTGAGTAAACTCTGAACGCACGCACATAAAGAGGAGAAATAAGAAACGGCGACTCACATGGCAGAAGGATGAAACGGTTTGAAATGAATAGGCCTACTATTGTGTAAAATAAATTGAAATATTAGGCCTACCTCTGAGTATTGTAGGCTTAAAGCCTTTCTGAATAAAAAAACACCCATTTGATTGACTTTCCCTGAAGTGCACAAAAAAACACACAATTAAAGATCATTTGCAGCGCACAAAAAGATCCAGATTTAGGATAAAAACACAAACGGAGATATCTGTTTCTGCAAAAGAACGCCTCAAATGTTTTACAGTGTAATCAGGAATCATATTAATTAATACTTGCATGCAGTGCAATTTATTCTCATAAATAAGGTGAACAGGAGGACAAATTACATTTAAATCGATGCCGTTTTCAATGTGTCAGTCGAACAAATACTAGAGCATAGTTTCATATATTGCTATCACATGTTCGTGGCATTATCGAGCCAAAAAATATGCACCAGCGTGTGGATGTGATGCTCAGCTTGTAAAAACAGATTATGGAAATATAACACTATTTTATGTCATTTACAACAAGTCATATTTCTTTTAACTCATTGGCAGCCTCATTAAGTGAGTGGACTGTTTGTAGCCTAAATAAATGTTCAAACACAAGCAGAATGCGTTGGGTTTAATCTCTTCTCAAACGGGAGAATCCAAATTAGTACCTGGGTCATCCTGTGTCCCCCTCCAGCCAGTGACGTCAGCCCCTTTCCTCCGGTGCACAAGCGTCGCGTGAAAGTGCGTTTTTTACCCACCAAACAACATGCTTCAGCTTCATCAAAAGGAACGTCAGAGTCACACTGAGGATGGGTGTTTGAAGGGTCGGATATGGAGCTCCCTCACATGCGCCACATTTCAAGTTGATTGTGATTTATAAAGGGAACTTGCTTACAAGTGTGCGTACTTACTGTTTTATAAGTCTGAATATTTTTTGGCGTACGCCATTTTTGGCTTTTGGGCACACGTCCACTTTTAGTGAGGTTTCTGAGCACAGTTTTATAAACCCTGGAGACCCCTGGAGAGGAGGACTCGTTGTTTCATCACAAATAAATACAGGTATGGTCACTTCTTTACCCTTACCTGAGGAAGATCATCTATGGTTGAAATGATTCCAGTCATATCCACATCCAATTAAAGACAGTATTGTAACCCAAAGTTATTTTTTTCAGTAAATATGTTTGTACTCAAGTATTATTTTGATGGCTACTTTTACTTCCACTTGAGTACTTATTTTTGCAAAGTAACAGTACTTTTACTTGAGTACAGTTTTTGGCTATTAAATGTGCTTAAATGTACGCTGATTGACACATTTTATATTGTTATTTTGTTATTATCTCTATTCTAATAAAAGCTGAAGTAGGTCAATGCTCTACTGAAGGGCTCAAAATTCAATAGCTAGAACAGATATTTAGTTGAGATACTGTATATGAGCATGTATAGGCTATATAAGGGTACAAGAACATGAGCAGAATTACCCAGCCACATATTCCAGCTTTCCACAAAGTCTGATGAAAGGACCTGATCTACGCAAAACGACGGCCAATGGGACACAAGCTAGTTCGAAAGTAGGACAGGACTTTTTTACTGCTTCTTTTAGATGTTATTAGATTTGCTGCAATGACCACTTTTCCATATGGACTTCAGTGCAGTTAGTCATCGTATCTGGTTTTTTTAAGATAGTTTCATGACATCCCAGCAAACCTGAATGCAGTCACTCAAAAAAACAGAATGAACACAAGAGACCATATGCACTGCCCTTCATTTCATTTCTCTCAGAGGAAAATGGGCTCTCACATCTGGGCTTGCATTGATTGTTTCCCAAAATAGTGTTGTAAGAGGCACTGAAAAATAATACACATACACAAGCATCAAGATTTGTGAACACACTTCTGCTGGTCTCAAGGGCCATTTCTGACAGGATTTAATTCAGAATGAAACCGATGCTAAACATATTCATAACATAATGAATATGAATTTTCACTTGGGTCCTTTTAAAGGTGGAATTTGCAGTTTCTGATATTTTACCCCGAAGTCTGTCATGAATCATCAATGGGCTTCGTATCTGCTTATCAAAATAGTGTTTTCATTGGGCATCATTACCATGCTCTTCAGACCACTGAATGACCACTCGTGGTTGATGCAGAGGATAATTTTCATCAGGAAAGAGATGCATCCTGGGATTACAGAGATTACACTGAATTCTTTAGGACCCAATTCAAACGGTTATATCGTCCACTGTCTTGTTCTAGGACTTAGACATTAAACCCAAGTTTGTTTTTAATTTGATTCAGTTTTAGATGTGAACATGATAGGTGTTCAGTGGTATTTTCTTTCACACTCCCTAGAACAGCTACACCACAAGCAAAGCATAAATCTTGCTGAAGCCGGCCTTCCTCCATATGTAACTTCAAGGTTGGGATGCATAGAGTGGGAATTGTGCATAAAAAACAAATTAAGCACTGTTACGCAGTGCTTTAATCTAGTTCTGAAGTGCACCCCAAGGGACTTTTCTTTTTTTATTATTTTGCAGGAAATTGGAACTTACTAATGGAAATTTTGATGTTGAAGGTAGCATTTGTTAAGAACTGAACCCTTTAAGTGGCCCCAAGAAAAATAATATCCGCTGGATCGCAGCTTATTTTGGTGTTCCCTTCTATCTGCCAACATTGTGTGTACAAAAAAAATCCACTTGCCAAGCCCACAATTCCAAACATAACTGTCCACCTTGTTTCACCTGCATTACCTATTTTAGTACGAGGTGTGATGGGAAGGCTTTCGTCTACTGAAAAGTGCCTCTGTCCTCAACCAGTGGCTTGAAAAAAGTGCTCATAAATCATCCATTATCTCTCAACCCGCACGGCAAAATATAAACACTGTGGGAATTGCTTCCACAACATCAGGTACAGCATAACAATGGCTATTTCCCTTAGACTAACAAGGTCTTGAGCCACTCTGTTGTATAATTAAGATGCTGATAAATGGGGAGTCTTTCAGCTGCAGCCACCCCATTTCATTGGACGTCAGCACCCAGGAGGAGTGTACTGGCACATCAATCAATGTGAACAGTTTGCAGAGGCCTGTCAAAATGTCAACCCTACCACATTTATAAGTCTTCAGATGAACACGCACACACCCTGCCTGAATAACAACTCATCCTGTGGCCCAGTCTGCTGTCGCTACTGATTCATCATCATTAGCAGCATTTAGAACACAGCGTCTCGAATAAAAGACGCATATGTCAAGGATATCTTAGGAGAGAAAAATGCAAAAAATAATCATGCACTTTACAAAATAAATCAAAAGTACTTCCTCCTGGAGCTGGGATTAAACCACAGCCTGTCAGCCAGTCATTCACAGTAGCATGACACTCATTTGTGTTAATTAATGCATGGATCCGGCGCCACTGTGCTTACTCATTGCTGTCACCCTATTATTCTGCCATTCGTATAACACCCACCTTTTTGTCATTGCTTCATTAATATAACATATCCCCGTCTCTCCATCACTCTCTGTCTTTCTCTACCTCTCGCTCTCTGTGGCAGAAAAGGGTTTTTATAGGCACATCAGGCTTCACAAGAGCTTTTCAACGACAGCCAAAGAGGAAGAGACAAATGGACTGTGCATGTGCATGAACAGTTGGACCCAAACTGTCACTACAGAATGTTAGAAGTTGGCATGGGCAGCGTGTGAAAAAGATAGCCATTAGCACCTGTGGCTTTTGGCTCTGTAGCAGCGCCAGATAATGGACAGGGAAACGAGGACACATCCCGATCATCACACCCCCCTAATTCTGAAATGTTAAAAACCTGCAGAGCTCTATTATAAGGTAATGGAAAGAGAAGAATAACAGAAATCACTCATCTTAATGCATTTCTTGAGTACATTTGCATTATAAATGCAGAATAAAAATCACCTTTCTTTGTAAAGACAGGAAGTGGGATAACTTTGCAGGGAGACACTATGATTTAACAACAATATGAATCATTTCGTTCAATGATGCTGCATGAAATGGGTTCCATCTTTAAAATATGAAGCCTTGCATTAAAACTGCAGAGTGCCACCTCATGTGAGTGTTTGTTTGCATATGTTTTCTCCAGCTACTGTGCCCTCTGATAATCTCTGTGGCTGAACAACCCAGCTGCACCCAAGTAGAACGACTGTCACGATCGATGCCCTTCATGGGAAAGGGAGCCACAAACCCTAGCCAGCCATCACAGTGGTGTCCAGGTGACAGACTCAACTGGAGGACCTTAATTTACTCAAACCTCAAAAACAGTATATTTAAAGCTTGACGTCAGTCTAGAAGATCTTTTGTTTAGCTTTTCTTACTCTCCATTTCTGTATTGTGAAAAATTGTTTGGGAAGTCACATTATCATTGACTTTAATTCAAAAGAAAATCTTGAAAATAACACCTAACAAGCAGACCACTCAAAGACATAATGTGACTAACCATTAACTTAATTGTGTCCTCTTTCTATTGTAATCATAACTTCTAACCCCAGTAATGAAAAATGGCCTTTAGATAATAAAATATAGCAGTGTGATGAAAGAATTAAACCAAAAGATGAAAAATGGATGGGGGGGGGGGTAATCTTTTGTGAATTTATTAGATGATGCAAAATGTCCTACTTTGCCTTTCTTGTTGGCCTATTAGCTAAAATCAGTGTGCACTTTAGTTATTATTTCTGATTACATCATAGCCAACAGTCCTTGTGTAACATGTAATAACCACCTAATACTGAAATCATTACAGATTGTTATTGCGTTTGTTGTTGAAGTTGTGTCTTTGCTTGAAACATGCAGCTTTAGCCTCGGCTTTTTAGTATTACATCATGTATGTAGCCATCATGTGCATATATGAGACCCATTTACAGGTTTAAAATGAATCAACCGGAAACACTAGCAAGTCAGTTGGAGACGGATTGTTCATCCAACAGTTGTAGCTTTAAAGCTGATGATACAAGGGGCAACTTTCTGAGCTATGTTGCTTGGCATTTTTGCTGGTGGCATGTCCAACTATGTTTTGAACGAATAGTGGCGGTGGGAGGCGGGTAGCGGAGTGGTGGGAGAAAGGGATTACGGTAGTAATCTTTACTCGTTACCACTGATGGCGACATTGCCCAGCCCCATCGCTCTAAAAGTTGCTCCGTGTATCAACAGCTTAACATTAGCCTACTTGATGTTAGCTTGCTACAACCGATGAGATCTCCTAGTGAGAGTCGTCATTTCAGCTGGAAATAAGGAGCATGTTCTTATTAACTTCTGGGTGAAATCGAAGGTACTTCAAAGTTTACTGTTAATTTGCCACCAGTATTGTTGTAAACGACACATTTGCCATGTGAGACTGAAAACTAGACAGGCGTAGTATTTATTGATTCAGACTAGCTCTGTTTACTACTCTGTGTTGTCAGGATGAGATGGAGGCGGCTTCAAATGGATCATCCACACAACTTCACATCCATATAAACAACTTCCTTTTCACTTGTGTTTTCTTTATGTGTTCCTTTTAAACACACACACACATACACACATCTTAAAAGGCCCTCTATGAATCATGCCTCTCTTAATTTAAATGAGTCTCTTTCCCTCTTGGCAACCAGGCTACCATGTCTCGTGTTGCTCTGTTTGAAGTGGTTTTGGCTCGGGTTCAGACTGTTTATCACATCCCCCCCAGATTAGTGTTGACCCTAAAGTCTGAGTCTTGAAGAGCATCACTTGTTTCCTCATGCGTTGCCAAGGCGATGCCCTGCAAGAGCAAAGGACAAGAGGGAGGGAGCCATGGCCAAGGAGCTGAGGAGATAGGCTTCTCCTGCATTGATTTTTTTCCCTAAGCATTCTTCAAAAGCAGATGCTGCGAAAGAGAAAACACTTGGCTTAGAATTTACAACAAACACTCCCATGTCTTTTACACCTATGTGTTGTGGGAAATGAAAATAACACTTCAAACAGGAAGTATAGAGAACATGTTTTCCTTCTCTCACTAATATTGACTAGATGTTCTTTGCAAGAATCAATATTGTTTAATTAAACTTTATGGTGACGAGTGAATGATTGTCACAAACTTTAGAGGGTATGAAACCATTTAATTGCAATGTGTTGCAGTGCTTTGAGATAATGAGTAAAAAATGATGAGAACCTGCCTCCATTCACAGCTGTTCTTTGATATTCATGAACAACTGTCTGCGGTGGATGTTAGCGATACCTCTCACTTTCATCTTCCTCCCCTGGCTCTTCCCCAAGTGTCTCCTCGCATACAGGCTGAATAACACATCTGAGACAGGGTGCCCTGCCATAAGCATTGATTTTGCATGCCTGAAAAGGCCAAGATAATGCCTGTGCATATTTGATGAACTTATCAAATATTGAAATGCTTCATTGTGATTTATATCAATAGTGAGGGAAATGGTGAAGAGTAGAAGAGCTGTTAGCTGGGAAATTATGGTAAAAGACAGCAGACAGGACTTGTTGAATGAGAAACCATGAGAATCTCTTTATAGACCTGATGTTTCAATCTTTCACCTCACTTTGTTTCACTTTCTCTCCTTGTCTGTGCTTTTACTTTTATACGCACACTCTTAAACTCAACGACACAGTTTGCTTTCCTTTTTGGTGACATGACACATCTGGCTGAGATTTTAATTCTCTCCCATTAATGAGCTGAGCTTTGATGTGATGCTTCGGATGCATCAGAGTTCCTGGGAGGTCTTAACATCTGTCTGCGCTTTAAACAACATCTGTAGACAAGACAAACACCACCTGAGCGGGAACTCTCTGACGACCTCCAATAACCTTATTTTACATCATCAGTATTTCATCACGGAGCTACCTCTGCGGCACTGTCTGGTATTGAGCGCTGCATGATCAACAGTGGCAAGATGGGAGATGACAATCAATGATCCTCATCATTTAAATCGCGGCGTCTGTAATACCTGGCAAAGAAGCATCATGAATAAAAGACAAAGTGAAATCCAATGTATAATCGTTTTGATATTGATACGAGCTGAAGGAAGATCAGTGGTGTCATTTAGAGTGATGTCTCATTTACTTCAGTTTATATCCATTAACGTATCTTCCAATTATTTAACATGGTATAATTAATTTTTTAACATGTTGTTTTATTATGTTTATTTTCTGGTGTCATGTCTAGCGTGAAATGAACTGCAAAAAATGCAAATGAGAGCATTTGACAATTAAGCCTTCCAAGCGACATGTTTTTGAAAGATAATTCCCAGACAGAGACCTCCATCTTCTTCAGTAAGTGTACGATGAGTGTGTACGGCAGTGTGAGAGTGTGACAAAGATGTTTGGTGATTGCGGAGAGTGTTTACGCCCCCTGTTTACATAGTGACAACCCCACCAGCCCTGTTCATCAAATCAGTTCCAGAAATGTTCCCTGGCCAATGAGAAGTTGTTAAACACATACTGATACAGATACTCAACTCTACCTGATTAACAGTTTTGTGCTGTGATATTCACAGCTCTCCTGAATATGTGAAAACACCAGCAGGTGGCATAGAAATGAGAAAGGAAGTGTCAATGATTGGCACAAACTTAGCAATATATTTATTTTTAGCATAAAACTCTCACCTGCTACAGCTTTAAAAACACTGCAGTCTGACTGCTGCACAAATGTGGCATAAACGCTGCCAAAGGCTATTTCTGCATCTTCATAAATACCACCGTGCTCCAGCAGATTAGTCTAAGAGCGTGGGACCGAGCTGACAGAGGTTGCATGACAATGTAGGATTAGAATTCAACTTATATCAAAATGCCATACAGGTGTATGTGTAATAGAAAATAATACGACCAGGTTAAAGGGGCACTCCAGTGATTAAATATTTCACTTCCATAAATCTGGGGGATTCAAAAGAGCGGCCAAACTCAAAGCAGCAGAGGCTGTGAGATCCTGATAGTATGTCCTCATATAGGTCAAGCTCCAAAAACACTGCAGCCTACAATTCCCATAAAGCAACTCAATTGTGCTTTTCACTGAACTGCAAATTGGGAGGAGTTATTTTGGGTACTCCTGATTCCGCAAAATAAATAAAAAAATGCAATGTTAGGTGACTAACAGGTGGCGTGGATGGACATAGTTGAATCATCACTGCAAAAGAGGAGCAACCGTGTTAGAAATATCTGGTTCTTTGATAGAAAATCAAACGTTTAACAAGTTCAACTACAACTCCCAAGGTGCATTATGACAAGAAAACTAAAGATGATAAAGAATAAAATTTGAAGCAAATCAATACAAGCTGAAGATACAATCTAGAGCTTAAATTTATTAACTTTTGGATTTGGGACCAAAATTGAAGTTATTCAGCAACTATGGCGCCGTGTTTTGTTCACAACAATGCGTTTTGAATTTGCCACCTCTCTGATTCATACCTCTGCCTGTTTTTTTCTCCATCGCAATGGCGGCCATAATTATTCCAAAGACTCCTCTGTTGACATATGAAGGTAATTGAGGCTACCATTTTGTTTAAATGGGAATTTGCATTGGGGTTACAATACTTCTAGAACCAGCGGCTACTCCAACTTTGCAACGGTATTAAACACTGCCTGGTAAAAGCCCGCATATTTTAAACTCTAAGCCCCCAGTCTACAATTCAGGTTTTGAAAAGCTCCGTCCAGAGGCACAGAAGACATTTTACAACTGTTTTCCCAGGCTGAATCATATTACTCATGATGAGTAAGCTGCTCTTAATGTGTACAATCAGTAGTGCCCCTTTAACCAAAGAATCCCAAAGCACTAAAGTAATCCAAGTATTTCTAATTCAGACTGTGACAGTGTTAGTTGTGCTTAGGTAACTTGGCGTCTTAGACATAGTGAGCTCTGTTTATTGAATGGTAATGTGTGGTAATCTTATGGTAATAGGGACTGATGCCATCTTAAAACAGAAAATCCTTATCGGCTGAAAGAGCCCGTGGATTTGGTGGGACTTTTGAATACAGATGCATGCTCTCTGCAGTCTGCCACATCTCTGCACATACTGTGCTGCATCTACATCTGTCTCCTAGACTGATGTGTCTGCGAATGCAACCCAGCAAATCCACTGGGCATTTCACAGGGGAAATATGGAGCACTGCCCAAACTCTGCACAAAGCACTCTCAGCATGATCAATATGTGCATATATAAAAAGTGGGTTAACAGCAAAAAAATGGGAACAAAGGACCAACATGTATTCCCCAAGATTACAGCAGGCAAATATTAATACAGTGAGTAATGCTCCATGACTACCAATGTTGTCAACTTGTTATCTCTGGAGGTTGAGAGACAGGTTTTTAATTTGAGTGGGGCAACCTGTGATTGGTAACTAGTCATGAACATTCATTACATGCAAATGCTTATGCCTATAATGTTTTATGGGTTTAAAATGATACATGAATTATCCTAATGAGATATTCTGGATATATTCATAATGAACTAAGTAGATGGTAGTCATATGCTGAATAAGATGTTCTGTCGACATTTTGTTTATTTCATCCAGTTAAATGAACTTGATAATTGATTTTTTTGCATGTCTATAAACCTCTGTAATTTCACTTGCACACTCATCCTGCTTGCAGTTATACTCAAAAATGATATTAGAGGTACTATAGTTTAATAAGTATCTCATACTGACGAAGCATTTTTATGTGGAACGTATTGTGTATCTTGTTTCTATCACATTTTGTTCTTCATGCAGATTGCTTGCTCTTGTTTATAGCAGACAGGCCTCGCCACTTTAAGATTCCAAGTCAGAGATACATATCGCAAGTCATCATTCTTTTTGCTGAAGGAAGCAATGTTGCTGACATTGCCATGTTGCATTAGAGTCACACCAAGAAAACAAGGGGACATAATCTAGGACATGCTGTCTGGAATCATCCGAAACAACTTCAGATAATCGACTCTGAGCCGCAGAATTCCGTCTTCTCAGACGGGCCAACAGGATCATAAACTTACAACCCCGAGCAGCGAAAAATGCAAGAGGACCTCAAATCTCAAACAGTAGCGGCAGATTTGGAACATACGCTACAGCCTCCATCAGATAAACTTAGTAATTAAATGAAATTAAGACTGAAAATGACACATGAGCAAATGTTGACACAGAAAGAGCCCACAACTTATAACTGATTTACCACGTTTTTTGCACGACTTCATTGAAATAGATCTCATCACTTCAAATATGGATTCTGATATGGCATGAGACTGCAAACACTGCAGTGCAGCGTCAGCAGAGTAAGCACCGTGCTAGCTTGCCCTCCTGTTGAGGTGCCCTTGAGCAAAACCATTTGACACTAGTCTGCTCTAGTGGAGCTACCCAGCAGCCAACACAGACTGGTTGTACTGGAATAAAGTGTTCACCACAGTGTGTTGATGGAAAGAGTCTCCGCTCACCAGTCTTGCAGATGGGACAGCACTGATCTGGCTCGTACTCTGGGTCCACACACTCTGTCTGAGGGCAGGCTGCCACAGAGCACAACACCTCCCCACTTGGCTCACACCGGCACTTCTCACATGGGGACACCTGGATGGTAGCGATGAAATAGTAATTAACACCCTTATAAACAGTTCACACATACACACACAGTCAACAAAGAGTCATCTCCTCTTAATTAATTCCTTTCTATCTGTTTCTCTGTCTCTTTGTTTGTCTCTCTTTTTTGTTCTCTTTCTCCACTCCTATCCCTCACACACATCTGCACGCACACACAAATACTCCTGGCTGTCAGGCTTGCTTGAGACAGTGTGCAGTTTCATCAAGCTACATCTATAGGAAAGTCCCATCCTTCTCAACTTCATTGTCGATGAATGCCTCATTTTGTGGAGAGCCGCAGCGAAAATTGAACTTCACTATCCAATCAGGGGACAAATCAATAGGAATGGGAAACAAAAGAAAGATGCTTCCAGTTTTCTTGGTGCATGAACAGAAACATTAGAAATGACTTGGTCATTCAAGCGTTCCTGTATGTCTCAAAATAGAACAAATGTGGGACAAAGGTGATGACTGATAGTATAAAGTTTGAATTACAAGCAGCTCCTACATTTCCTCCGAAAGGCTTCATTTAGTAGCCGCTTGTATAAAGCCATACACCTTTAGTCTTAACAAAAGAGCAAAGGTTAATTCCACAAGCATTGCTGTAGATTGCAGCAGAGGCTTGTGCCTCCGCATGATACTCCACTGTGAAAAATGGAGTGCTGGCAGCACTTAGTACAATGCCCCAGAACTTAGCAATCAAGCATAAAAACCTGCCTGTTGCTTAGTTTCAACGCAACCCCCTCCACACCACACAGCACTGACATATGCCGCTTGTGAAAGTAGCAATTTCTGTAGATTTCCCTCAGCAGAGACTTGACACAGAGCTGTCTGTAACACCGTGAGTTAGTGGAAGAAATTCCCATATTAGCCTTAACCTCCTGCTGAGACACTCGCCAACATAAAGAGTAGCTTTAGGAGCTGGTAAACGTAATAAGAGGTGTAACACTAAAATTGTGGTGCAATCCTGAGTCGGGCCTTTCAAAGAAGTGTCAGAAGATAAAACATGAAAGATCCTTCTGGTGTATCTCTGTGTCTCTTCACAAACACCTACATGCAGCACGGTGCTCTGCAGGGTTGTAACATTACTATAACTGCGATTCTATCATGTGTATCAACAAACTGAATATAGAAACACTCTGCTGAAGCTGCATTGTTAAATTCAGCCTCCGGTAATATTCAGGCGTTGTGTAAGAAAAAAGACAAGTGCTGACCTTTGCCATTATAAATCTGCCTGCCTGCTCGCTCGCATGCTGCAAGGCAAGGTAACTAGTTCCTGTGTAGTGCCTGTGATAAACTCTGTTGCAACAGCAAGGAGTGTTCTGTCAGCACTTCTTTGTTTGAGCATGTCAAAATTGAGTGAATGCAGTTAATGGGCTCACCTTAAACTCTTCTAGAGAGGCGTAGATGTTGCCCCGAAAGTCACAGTAGTTCTTTTTCTCCTTGCACTGCGGGCAGCATTGGCTAGTATCCACTTTAATGCAGCGAGGGTGAACCTTGGGACATTCTGGCTTGGTGCACAGAGGGCCCTCGTCTGTGCAGAGGCAAGGGCATGTCGAAGGGCCCGGGGTGAACTCTTCACCGATGGCGAATACAAAGCCGCTTTCATCCATGCAGCCTTTCCCCCTGTAGTCCGGGTAGGCGTATTCATCGATGGCATCCAGGGAGAGGGTGACGTCACTGGTGGGGCCCTCGTCTATTTGGTTCAGGCTGTCCTGTTCGCTCCACAGCTCCTGGGGCTTCCCGCCCTTAGATCCTCGTGTCTGGGAGCTGAGGTTTGGCCGGGCGCGGCTCATGGCAGTCCTGTTGGGGCCCAAGGCATTGATTTCCTCCGGACGCTGCAGAGCACCGTATCCCTGCGGCTCCTTGGGGGTCTGCTTGTCCTGATGTTTATCCTCCCTGGCTTGGGTCAACACCCTTTCCAGACGTTCTCGGCTCGCTGGTAGGGTCGCTATAGGATTACACTGAGCTCTGCTCATCAGGAACCCAAGAACAAAGAGAACTTCTGCTGTCATGGCAACGGAGTGCAGCATCTCTCCCCACCACCAGCGAGGTGGGAAAACACCTTGGCTCACATAACACACTTCACATCTCAGGTGTGAGCCAGTCCATCTGGAAAGAGAAAATTAAACTGGGGTTATGTGCTCAGTATTTTGTTATTTTATCCCCAGATGTAGGGTTTGTCTCATTCAGCATCTAGAACAGTGCAAGAAATTCGGGCGACTTCAGAGCACTCCTCTATCATGTCGAGCATCCTGCTGTGTGTGACGCAAGCCTGTATGATCAGTGAATGGGATCATCCGGACAGACAGTATTCATAGGGCCATGTTAGGAAATCAATAGTGCTTCATACTGTAACACTTCCCTGAATCAATCGGTCCCAGCAGTGACAGAGTAAGACGAAAATGGCCAAAGAAGGACCTGAATCTAACACTCTTAAGCATCTGCTCTTATGGAACAAAGAATCACGATCAATGTCTGCTTTTTTTAAATGAATCACAGTCAACTGTACAAAAGGAGAAATTGATTTGAAAATAGAACACAATTCCAGCCTGGAAAGATGAATTTACTATAGCTGACAAAAGTACCCATATCAATTTCAAAATAAAGCCAGATTTGCTCCAGCTTTTGCAAAGAGCCATTTGTGCGGCAAAACCTTCTCTAAAAGAAGCCCACTAAATATGTCATTGCTTTGTTGTAATCAAAAGTAAAAGCACATCACTTTCTTTACAGTTTTCAGTACTGGGAGGAGTCAATACACAACAGCTCAAATGGAGTGAAATCCAAGGATCAACTGCAGACGTTGCAGAGGCAGCACATTTTTGAAAGCTGTAGTCAATGTTTTTGTTTTTGTCTCTTGCTTAACTTGATTTACTGCGGCGTCTTGAAATTCAAATGCCTGTATTGATGCTTTGCTGCGTTCGGTGGCCTACTTCCATTCATTTCCTCACCAAATGTTCAGTGTCATCACTGAGCTCCGCTTAACAGGCTGCAGTCATGTTGACATTTACAGCTTATATTGAAAGGTGAGATTACTCCGTATTGACGGACTCAACAATTAACTGTAAAGTCCTGTCTGCGCTTGTTTAAAAATAGTTCACCATATTGATTAATTTGTCAACCTTAATGAACGCAGCTAATTTCCAACAGCGCGATTAAGAGCCCTAAACAGGAGGTGAACACAAACTAAGCATTAAACAAGCCATAGGCAAATGCATTTAGGTATGCAGTAATATATAGAAACATTAAAATGCTAGGACAACCAGACACATTAATTCTACCCAACTCCAACTATAAAGCCAAAGTCTCTATACTGTTTATGCTTTAAGTCTTGCATTTTGATATTGATGAATTCTGATCCATTCTGAGGGAAAAGGGCTGAAATTTACTGCTGTCACACCAGGCCTATTGGAGCAGTGTTTTAGCTGAATTGCTATGTTTGAGGCAGAATCCTTGGAGCTGCTGTGGAACTGAGAGGAAGCAGAACGAGGTGCATACCGATAACGCTGCTGCAGCTGAGACAGAGAGAGAGAGCGAAAGAGAGAGAGATGAGACCAAGCCTCATTAGCAAAAGGACCTCATTTGGCTTTTCTCAACCTCACCTTTCCACCTTAACAGATGTTATTAGCTGTCACGCTGATATTGCAGCTGCCACTGCCGTGCTCTCCGTCAGGACTGAGCATTACGTGGCCTTCAGATTGGTTGTCAACTGGCCACAAACTAGCCACAGCACCACAGTATCTTCTACTTACATGTAGTATATAAGTATATGTGTATCCGAAGTCTAATTTAGCATATTCCTCTGTGCCATAGAGCTCCACTGTTGTCAAAACACTGGCTGACATGTTCCTTAATGAACACAAGCATTGTAGTCTATTTTGAGTCAATTCCACATGTACAGTGTGTTATTCCACTTGCCATAGGCCATATTCAGTAGTGCAGTCCAGTGGCTCACAGACTGCCGCTGTTGGCTGTGTACCTTTGCCAGTTCATGACTGGGTAGGTTGTTTGGCTCAGCACAATTGTAGGAAATTCATATCCCCCTGTGTTGGCCCCCTGTGTTTAACATGTTAGTGTTGTTGAAACGCTATTACAAAGGATGCAGTGCCTTTAATAGAGCTCATTTGGACATACACCATGAAATGTTGCAGTCAACAAACTAGCTAGCCATTACCTAGCTAAAATAACTTGATCTTTTGTGTGCTTGCCCTTACTGAGCTACCCGTAGCACTGACCAGTATATTCTGTTATCCAGTCCAGACACAGATACACTCAAGCCTCCCTTCTATTATTTCTCCACCCAACACGACACAATGCAGAATCACAGTGTTCACTAGCCAGTTACAGTGGTGTTGGTTGTGCTCAGCACATACAGATACACCGTTCTGTTGCTGTAAATACTCAGCAAATGGGTATTAATCTGTTGTTTAAAAAAGTGCATTATTTACTTCTGTTTAAGTAGATCTTGCTTAAAACTACTGTGCCCTGGTGTTTTAAGGAAATACAGATCCCTCTTGAAAATAAAAACTATATTTGTGACCGTTTTAAAAGGTTTACATCCTCAGCAGGAATGACTGGAGTCTGGGCGGAGAGCCACACACAGTGAAGAGAAATTTATGAGAAAAGTACTCTGAGACAGGCTTTTGTTGACAATAAGACAAATATAGAATAATGGCAGGAGGACCTTTAATACTTTTTTTCATCCTACAAAAACTAAATCATTACAACCTAATGAGGTTTTTCTGGATCTGCAAATTAAATTGTTTTTTTTAACCTTGATTACATTCTAATGCCATCTTGCTATCTTTTCTAAATGTCTAATTAATTCTTGTGGATACTTTTTCTTAACCACTCCACAGGTTCAAGTGGTAGTACACTTTCTTACATTTATAGTGTTGCATATAAGCCATTTGGTGAAAGGTCATGGATTTATCTTTGCCCCACAGCTCTGCAGAGAATTCAGTTTTTTGCTTCACTGCTCTATCTTGAATACTTGCAAAGATATTCTGACAAAAAAAAACAAAAAAACACAACCATGACAACCTGGCATAAAGATACAATACAGTACACATCTCTGCAGCACAGGGTAGTAACTTGTAGACTATTATACAGGCAAATTATCATTATTAATTTAAGTATAATGAGCACATAATGTGGGATAAACTGCAAACGTGGTTCTGTAAAGTCTCTTTTAGGATCAGAACCTGATGTGGCAACTCTGTTCTCTGCTAAAGTCAAAGTGATGCCGCAGTCAGACTCATATAACTCCACACAGGTGTGTGACCTGAAAAAGACCCATGCTCCCTAAAGCCTTATACTAACATGCAGCCATCATCCAGCAGCATACCATGGCTTATATATAAGCCAACATCACTGAGTTCATTCACACTTCTGACACATCTGAACACCCACGTCATAGAAAAAAAATCTGCTCTTGAGTAAAAAAACAACTCTCCAATTAACACTTGTCAGCTCCAAATAATTATCTCTGGGGGAAAAAACACTTTTTAACACTGGAAAATTAGTTGTTTATTTTTGTCTTGAATTACAGTCATCTTTTTTAACCGCACAGAGTTATGTGGCCACACATCTGTTTGGTAACTGACAGCACTCTGCATGGTTCCAAATTTAAAGTGGTCCTAGTGCTAAATGACATGTAAATCTATATTAATTGGCATATATATAGGAACAATTCAAGTCAAATTCTTGTAAATTTGTACGTGCAGTTTGAATTGCACTTTAATGGACTGGTTCAAAACTGTTTTGGGAACCAGGCAGAAAGTCTCCCGTGGTTAAACATGCGCGATAATAACTACAATAAAATCAAGAGCTACACTTAGCTTTGCTGTTGTGCTAAATTGTAATTTAATGTTGTTTCTTTAATTGGTCTTTGATTAATAAATAATGATGCAAGCAAAAGCTATGAGAGGTAATGTAGTCTCTGTGTGTGTGTGTGTGTTTGTGTGCGTGTGTGTGTTTGTAAACTGGCAAACAAAATTCACACCCCGGGAGTAAATATATAGGTCATAAATATACATATCACTAAAACATAATTTATTAAATGAGCTGAGTTTCTAATCCTCCGCCACTGAGCCAGCCAGCTACAGTCAGTCAGCACTCAGACCAGGGATGTAAAAGTTGTCAGTTCAAACCTCAGGCCTGACAGGTCGAACAGCAAGCAGAAAGCCGAATTCTAAGAAATACAATATTACATAATTTGAACTCAATATCACTAAGGAAAGCAATCCAATGGGGGAGTAATAAATAAACTAGTATTAGAGGTACAGGGTAACAGAGAACATAAAGTCCCTTCTGTCTGGCATCTCTTTCTTAACAGCCCAGAAAACACACTTAAGAATGTTTTATCACTTTAATACTTGGTGACTTTTCCTAATTCTATGAGATTTGCTTATAAACATGATTTTGAAGTGATAACATGTTTCAAACATCTGCTATAGAAAATAACACATTATTTCTGTAATAGACTCTTGCAGTAACACATGGTTGCATACAATAGAATTTTATCTGCTTTATACTTGTGACTGAAGTTGACAGTACTTTTTATGCGACAGTTCCTCCCAAAAGTAAATGGAGTTTGTTGGTAAGACATATAACTAAGGGAGTTAGCCACCAAACATAAGGAAGGAATATATATATTTGTTTATTTCATGTATTTATTTATATATATATGGTATATTTATGGTAATTTCCTTACATTGTCAATTTCATCAAGTTTGTAGCAAAGGGAAGAGTTACCACTTCAATGCTTTTCTACATATTAGATTTTAATAAGGTCAAAAGAAAAATATTTAAATGGGAAAAAGGACAACCCAAACAACAAGGAAGTCAAACCACAACAAAACACATGGGTTAATACTGCAAATATCAGATCTTTGTTACAATGTTGTCATTTCAGATATAATGTAGGGCACTCTCCCTGTCTGTAGCTACATAAGCAGTATGTAAAACCTGTAATTAAAATTCGTGCTTATTTTTTACCACTGTGTATTTTTACTCTGCCTTCAAAAGCAGCAGTCCCCCACCAAAACCAAAAATGTTTCTGGGGGAAAATACAAAATAATGAGATATTTCTTTTGTCTAAATGAGGTAAAATTTAGAGTACAGAAACTGAACGCTGGCACAAAATCCAGTTCCAGTGTATAAGTAGAGGTTATCACTCAGCTGTCAAAGACTCATAGTGGCCACACCGTCATAACAATAGGAACTGTCTTTGCATAAAAACTATGTTTCGCTTTTTCTTCAAATACTTTAAAATAAATTCTGGCTTCACAAAGCTTTGCAGCATGATTTTCAGCAAACACCAAACAGTCACTATCACACACAGCAGATGTTACCTTGGAATTGCAACTTACATTTATATATATGTATACTAGAAAACTTTAAATATCATCACAAATGGCTAACTTCACAATAATTAAGATGTTTTGTTATTGTGCTCCCCTATTAATGTTGCCAATTTAAATGCTGCCATGCCCTGTGCTATTACTTATGAGCACTTTCCACTGACATTCAAATGTTGCTGTGGCTTCCTGCACAGAGAGAATTAACTCAGTATTAGCCTCAATGCCACCAGGAGCGGGTCGGTCATTATCCTTACTGTAGATATAAATCCCTCTGTAAAAGGCCAAAGTTCTGTTTACATCGCAGGCTGTTGAACATGGCCAGTTTGACCACTGAGGTGAGCAGCAGGTCAGCAACAATGATTAATCAGGCAGGGATTCAACCTGGCTGTTAGTTCACGGTTCAATGAAGTCACCATCGCATTGATTTATGACTCATAAATTATTGTCGTTTTCATTACGCAGTGGAGCAAATATGGCCCATAAGTGTTGGCATACAACCTGAGCTTGGGGTGAAATGTTAGCTCTACCTTGACTAATATTACTATTATTCATGTAGACTGAATTGGCAAGGCTTCAATAAAACAAAGCGTGGTGGTTAAGTGTTAAGGTTGACCTGCCTCTTGCTTTCTTCCTTGATGTCACTCATAAAGGATTTTTGCAGGGAGGTTGATAGCTGTTTCACACACACAATAATGCTAAAAATAGGGCCAAATGCACTGAAGCAGTGCTCTCATCTCTAGGAATTTTCCACACGAGCTAAGATGTTTTTGTCTGTTTGTTTATGTCTAATTACCGCTTGGTCCTAATAAATGTGAGCACCATTTAAAAGAATATTTGCAAATATGCAAATTTGACCTGACTGAAAAAAACTTGACGGTGACAGAAAATGATAGCAAAGCGAGACAGCAGCGGTGAGCCTCACAGCATCCTCCTTGTTTTGATTTGTGTTTAAGGCCAGTATTGTACACGGTGTAAGTCTGACAATGAGCCTCCAAAACAAGCAAACATCACATTCTCGTCGTCTTGGAGAATAAAACTCCTGCGATGTCCCTCTGTAAAATCAAACTGGATGTCATTGAGAGGAAAACCATCTCCCCGGGGCTAGAATTAACTCAGACAGACAATATGCCCTCGCCGCTGTGTGCACTTCATTTATTGCACATTACAGATTCTCCAACTTACACTGCTCCAACATCCCAACATGCCATCGATGGCACATGGGGAACGCAGCAATTTACTTTGAGGTCTACTTCAATTTGTGACAAAGCAGATCACTGGGGACAAGATGTGAAATGTTTAGACAGTGGTGGCTAGTGGGCTTGGATCTGACAGGGCTGAGAAAGTATTGAATTAATGATGCCACATTTTAAAACTCATTTTTATAAAGATAAACAGTGTGAAATGATGAAATCCAATTAGAGCAATAAGGGACACTAAGGCAGGATCCAAGAGTATTAAGCCATCTGCCAGTGAGTAAAGATTGCTGCAGGGCTGCCTAATTGAATTTTATCCTCTGACTGTAAATCTTAGGAGTGACCCAAATCAAAAGAAAGTTTGCCTAAACATGCAATGCAAAACCAACGGCCCTTGCAAAACTGTCATATAATCTTAAGATTATGTGCAGTGGAACAAGGTGAGAAATTGCTCATACACACAGCCTGCCAGGAAAACTCTGAAGCAGGAAATGTATTAAGGAGAAGAATGTAAATCAGCTTGATTTAAAAAAAATAATATTACTCAGATAATGATGATGATGATAGTAGGCAGCCTTTCTGACTTTTGTCTGTCACACTCAGAGATGTAGTGACATTTAAAAAAAATGTGAATAAATTCAGTGAGTAAAAAACAACAATAGCCAACCCCCCCTCCCATCCCAAGCAGCTATATTTTCATTAAATCATAGATTTTCAAGACATTTCACCACCTACTTTGCTGGAGCCTGTGCATTTATTAAATGGTTAATACATAGCATTGTTTGTTTCAGCTGCCTACTCTACTGTTAGAGGCTGTGTTGACTGGATGTTGCGTCCTGGAGTGTGTCAGCGGGCAGAGTCTTTGTGCAGCCACTGAATCCCTCTGATGTTTCTTAGAACATCACTCCAATTTACATCAAAATTCCAACACAGTATCTGAACTGTGTTGGTGTTGGCTATGTAGAGGCTATGTAGGGGGTGCATAATGTAGGCTCTACAGGTGCAACAGTCAGGTTTGAACAATCTGCATTAGTTTCCCCGTCAAGCTCATTTGCATATAAAGGCTTTTGTGATAGATGCGATTTAATTTTCAGGCAGGCATGGTGGCTTGACTGTAACCCTGAGAGAGTAAATCTTCATGAAATGCACACCAACACCGACTTTAACAGAAGGCAGTTAATTCCCAGAAAACTAAGTTGATGTGAAACCTGAGCATTCATGCAAATGAGACTTACATGCATAAACAAAAAAAGATGCATCCCCACTGATATAATTCACCTGTGATCCTCGGAGTGATTGCCGCTGGGTTGAAACACAGCCTTCGGACTGCTGGACAGCTGGATAACGGAGCCACGACAGCAACAAATGATCAGCGGTGAAGAGATGGAAACTGACGCTCGTTAAGCCAGTGAAATGCACAGTTTCCCCGGAGGATGCTCGCAGGTCATCAGCGTGTCGCGCTCAACTTTAATCGCCACAGTGAATGAAGGCGCTCCGTCTCCGGCGATCCGCCGCTGCAAGTGCCGCGCAACTACTGCTGTCCTTGCTCTACACTGGCACTTTATTTCTCACGGTGACAAAAATAAATAATTTAATAAAAGGGGGCGGGGTGGGGGGGGGGGGGGGGGGGGGGGGGGTCACGTTCAGCCGAGCGGCCACTAGGTGGAGCCGTTTAAAATGAGCGAGGAACAACAGGCAGTCCATTAGTGAGCCCAATAGACGTTTCTCAGGTCGGTCCAGGTTCACTCACAGCTGTGATTAACGACTTAACTTAATTATATCGAATTAAGAAGCCGTTTCTGTGACACACCTTTGTCACCAGGTAATATGTGGACGAATGAGAAAAGACTAAAGCACATATGGTACAAGGAGGGAATTAAAAAATGTGACAATTCACACAGTCACAGTAGCCTAATAGGCCTATAGGCTAGACCTACATCAGGGCCATGGCAAGAAATGCTTAAGACTTTTATCTGTGTATTATTTTGCTGGCTTATAGGCTAGTAGTTAAATTTAAACATACTGAATCTAAACATAGCCTACTTGAATCAGCTTTTAGAAGTCATGGTGTTGTAAAATGCAGTGGTAGAAATTAACTACGTGCATGTATTGTGAACAAATGTGTAGTTGTCTAGCCTTGCACAGCTTTACTTTCTACTTCTACTCCAATACATTTAAGAGGGAAATATTGTAGGTCTACTTTACTACATGTATCCGACAGCTGTTATTTTCAGATAAAGATAAAGAAAGAGCCTACAGCCTTGTTTGCTGTTCACGGAAGCTATTATGCACAGCAGAAGGCCTACTTTGAGCTGCAAGCTAACAACACAATGCTAACATGCTCATGGAGACTGTTTAGCAGGGACCATGAATATCTGTGCAAAATGAAGTTGTTGAGGTTAATAAGAGATAACAATTTGAGAGAATATGATGCATAGTTATACAATAAATTAAACCACCCACTAGTAATAAAATAGCAGTAAATGGAGGTCCACCTCAGTCAGCTGCTATATTAATAGTGGTAAGTCCACTTTTACTTAATTACTTAAGAATGTCACTGCTAGAGTGAAACATATGCATATAGATACTGGAAGAATATTATAGGGATGCAGTAGATTACAATTTAAGGTCCTGATGTCCTAATATCTCACAAAAACATTATGTTCCTTTAAGAAGATAATACCTCAGGAGATTAACCATAACAATTACTACTGTATTCTGGACATTATCATGGCAGATGATAAAATGTTCTATATTTGCAATATATAGTATAGAAAGAAATACTGTGGAAAACCACTGAAGGAATACCACAGATAAAGTTTAAAAAAAAATACAATTAGGCACCACAGACATACTAATCTGTCCCTAGAGGAATATGTTTAGAGTATTGCAGTGATTTTTCATCAGGGATTGAGTGACAACCCTGCCTACCAATTTGCCCCACAAACCTTTAAGTGGTTATGCACCTAAAAAAAATATTTATTTACTTATTTTCCACTAAATTGCTTTTTCAAAACTGCATGATGGCAGCAAGCTCCAAAAATGGGACCCTCACTCCTGCCTGTGTCAGGTTGAAAAAGGAAATCATTAATATAGCATTAGAAGCTGGCTGTGAACTCGTAACTGCCCTAGGCACACATCAGCATACATGCAGCACTGTTCTCTGCTGCTACACCTTCCCCGAGGTTCAAATGTCATCCTTCACTGTCATTACATTTCTGCCCCCATTAACTATTGATTATCTCCACTTCAGCATTTCGAGCCCTGCTGTGGAAATGGCCCACATGGCTCACTACCCATACTCCACGGATCAGGCCGAACAGAAGTGCCCACCTCCTGGTTTTTACTCTAAAAAGGGGGGGAGGGAGGGGTCAGTCACTCTACCCTACCTGCCCATTAGCTGTATGCTTGAGCGGACAACTCAAGTTTAAGCTGTTCTTTTTCGGTGGACCCGTGAGAATTTTGCCACAACATGTGTTGAATATTTACTGTGAGGTTAGTCCAAGTTTGCTTCTGTATTTTGGGAGTGTGCAGGTGGAAAAGTTTGTCTGGGCAGGAGCTTTGTGCCCTCTAACATCACCAAACTACATCCATAATAGCATGGACTACTTTGTGAAGAGTTGTCTTTGTATACCTGACAAAATATGCATATGTGTTGTTGCAAACTGCTAATGGCCGCAATTACTGCTCTCTATTGTTTTCTATATTTCAGTATCACTGCAGTTTAATGTTTTACACGAGCAGGCTGTGGAGGCACATTTCCTCTTTAGAGAAAAATATGAGAAGATGGAGAAAAGTTTCTGTTTGCTATGAGTTAGACTATTCTGGGTGTATAGTCTTTGGTTTTATATAGATCAGACAAAAACACAGGAGAAATAAAACCTTGTACGTGTCAGTTTGCTTATAAGCTTACTTATATGTCAATGATTTGCATAAATTAAATGTGAAAATTAGACAAATATACCACTGCATGAATACAGTCTAACAACACTGTAATTGAGTTGCTGAGCGTAATTTGTTGTCCTGATTTATATACAATTAAAGAGTAAAGCAACTAAAGAGTAAACAATGCATAAATGTAGATGTTTGTGTTTAAGGGTCAGAGTAATCAACAAAAATGTAAAACATTTTCTACACCAACAGAACAAAACAACCAATCTGTATTCATAAAAAGTCCCATTTATTTCAAAGTCATTTCATCAACAAATATTACAAATCTGCATTGTTTGGGGGGAGATCCACCACCAAAAACATGAATAAAACATTTATTACAATAACTGCTCAGCGTCCATTCCAGATGCTGAAAGTTGAAACATTCCACTCATTTGGGCTGAAGAAAAAACAAAAAACAAGCTAGCGTACAGAAAGAACAAACGAGTTCGTTAGGCCAGTCCTGCCGCACAGGATTACTGTGTAGAGTGAAATCCACTAGTATCCAATGTGGCATTCGGATAATCCCATCAGAACTGCTACAGTGCAATGCTATTACAGAACACCCAAGCCTGTTAGCACTGATGAGAGCCTAAAGTGATGGAAAGGTTATGTTGACAGAATGGTGGAGCAACTCTTGTTTAAAAATACTTAACACGCTAACTTCTATTGTACAGGACAAACAGTTTAACAGCCTGCTGCCAACAAATCACCACATCCTATGCTACTAGTTTGCATTATCTAACAAAAACTGATTGTAAACTACTTACACAGATAGAAAACTAAGTCAATATTTGCATCATGGAAAATGGCTCTCCTGGAGTAAGTCTTCAAATAAAGCTCTGCAACATGAATCCATTTGAAAAATATAATTTTCTAGGATAGTAATACAAGCCTGAGTTATCCACATTTATTGTAATGCATGTCCTTCAGATAATACTGAGTCAATATGCATCTCTGCTGCCTGTTTTAATTAGAAGGACATGTTTTGATACTAGCATCCTTTCAGTCTCATTCGAAAATTCTCCTGATTTATGGAAAACAACTGCTACACTGGCAAAACACTCACTGGTGGAAGCTATTTTTAAGCCTATATGCCCAATTTTAAATAATTTCTCATCATTTAACAAAGTCTCACCAGTCAGCTACACCGATTGGCTTAAAAAGCAGACATCAATAAGGAGCAAACTTCTGACGCTCTGATTTTTTGATGCCAGAGGTTGAAATTTTTGCGGTGTAAGGGGATAAACCCTGTGTTAGGCTGGAAGCGGCTGCTGGGTGGACAGCCAGGAGGGGGAGACTTTTCATGCCAAGCAGGCTGGAAACAGGAATGGCGTAGTGTGGGTTTTGGAAGGTTTGTAAGGTGGAGGGAGAGTTGACGTTAATGCTGGTGGGGGTTGGGGTGGTGGCCGCCAGGACGGCCATAGAGGTAGCAGCAGTGGAGGCAGTGGGAGGGGACTGAGAGAAGCTCATGTTGAGGTCAACTGGGGTCGCAGAGGTAGCGGCCTGCATGGTGTACTTAGCCATCTCTATACTGCACGTCGGGACGTGTGGAAGGGGAGTTGAGATGGTGAAGAGTTAAGAGGAGATGAAAAATGAGGGGGAGAATGGGTGAGACAAGGAGAAGGGAGGTGAGAGAAAGAAGAAAACATAAGAATCAAAGAAGGAATGTGTTAAAAAGCAGAGACAATAAGGATTTAATGCAGTCAAGAGAACGGAGCAGTGAGATGGAACAAATCCAGCCTCACCCTGAGCACAATAACTCTGCCCTCATACAATAGCATGGTGTTTGGCTGTCTTATCACCAGGCTGCGATGTGAAGCCCTGCTGGACGTGGCCGCCCTGTGAATGTCTTACCTGGCGCTGATGAGGTACTGGGCCACACTGATGCTGGCCGGCGAGCCTGTGATCGTGACTTGGCGCATGGCTGAGCCATCAGTGGCACTGGCAATTTTGATGTGAGCTCCAGAGACCTGCCGAATCTCATTGATCTTGCTGCCTTGTCTTCCAATTATGCAGCCAATAAACTAGAAGGGGAGAGAGTGGAAACATGTAAATAGCAAAACAGCTATGCTTTTCAGGAATTGGATTTCATAACAGGATTTGGAAGCAACTGCCATGGTAACAGCTGCACCACTGTCTCCTGGTAGTTTTCTACAGAAGAAAACCACATTCCCTATGTGTAACTGTAACAGCAGAAAACGTGTCCATCCATTGTACCATATTACTGGCACACCATACTTGAATGCATTACATACTGTGAATGTAGTCAGTAGAGAGCACAGGCTTGGGTGCTCTATCTTAAAGGAATAGTTTGACATTTTGAGAGATCTGCATTTGTTTTCTTGCCAAGACTTTGATAGAAGATTGATGCCACTGTTATGTCTGTACGGTAAATATGAAGCTATCACCAGCAGACTCATCTAACTCTCCACAAGAATGTGACTCTAAATCATTGGCAAAGGTTAAGTTGTAGTATGGTTAATTCAATTGAAATATAAAACACATTTTATCTAAGAAATCTTTTCCTCTTCTTAATTTACGATCACAAATAATTCTGACATGATTTATGAATCTGATGATAGATGAAAATAACTAGCATAATGTATGACTTCTATGAAGCCATAACACACTATTGTTGGTCCACTGATATTTTTTTCTTTTTCTAACATTCAAAATACAACAAGCTAATGCTACTACAGTGATGATGACTGTTCTGTACTATTTATGCAATAATTTATGTTAAAGTTAGCCCCCCCCAAAAAAAGTCAAAGGATAAATTACTAAGTAGGTGAAACAATCCTCATTATAGCTGTCCTCCTCGAAAGTGTTAATGAAGTAAGCAGCTTGAGGATTAACAGTGCGAGTTTTAGTGTTTGTTGAACACACAATGTGGCACTTACATCATTAGGTATTGCCAGCTCTTGTGAACTTGCGGGGGCAGATGCATCCAATCCTGCAAAGTAGGACAAGGAATGCTAACAACAGTACGGCACTAATGGCTTCCACTTTCATAGCATGACAAGTTGCCCTACTTTGTCTAGTTATCACTGCTACACTGCTAAATTAGGGACATGAAAATGGCATATGCCATGGAAATCTTTCTAGACAGACATATATACTGTATATTCATATTCAGCACACATTCTATTGACATATTTTACATTACTACAATAAGTTAAGCTACATTTTCATTCAAATAAGTAGGTTTCATAAGCACATCAGTCCTGCCTTTATGATCAAAATGTGGAAATGTTTTGTCCTCAGTTAGTTGTTGCAGAGTATATGAGTACGTGGGGTAGTTGAGGTCAGGGATGGTCTGGCCGAGACATTGTTAGATTTGGAGGAGAAATGTTGTAGAGGTGGAGGATGGGGTCGAGAGATTAGGATTTGTTTTGGAGAGGGAAATTGGGCAAATGGAGCTGAAATTTTAGGAGGATGTGAGAAATAGTGAGAAATGGTTAAATATTTACTAAACTGTAAATATTTCTGTCATTTTTCACATTTCCCTCTCAGAGAACTCTGCAGTTTTTCTTTTGTATTTCAATCTGTCTGCTTCAATCTGTCACATACTATTTTGGTTTATAAATATTTCAGTGGCTAACTTTCGAGATGTTGATAATAAACTACTTTGGTGGCTTAACCTTAAAACTAACACTATTCTATTGACGATTCTTCTGTTTTCATCCTATTTTTTGGTACAAATAGCTGCAAAGAACAGTGCAAAACTTAACAGGTCATTTTCTCTATATGTACATCTCTGTAAAGCCACCTTCTACAAAAATTCTGTGAGAGAGCCTGTAAACTCTGAGAGAATGGAGATAAACTTGATCCTCCCTGAAGTGACAGGGGTGTTTTGATGATGTGATTTGAAGAGGAGTGAAGACAGAGGGATAGATGGACTTCCCCTGGGAGCCGTGGGTACGTACCAGGGAAGGTAGGGTTGCTCTGCCCAAGGGAAGGGAGGGGGATATGCTGCATAGCCAACTGGTGAAGCTTGGTCAACTGCAGGGTAGGAAGGAAGTTAGAGCTAACCAATCAAACTGGATTATTTCAGAGGAGTTGACAACTACAATACAGAGCCAATCTGAAGTTCACAAACATCACAGATGGTGTCAGTGTGAAGATATTCAGTTCCTTCAGAAAGCATTCTGGCTTCTCATGGCAGTCATCTGAAAATACAGTCACATCTCTGGCTACAAAGCTTTAACTGATCATCAACTCTTAAGCTCTTCACTTTAATTCAAATCAATGCATGCTACTACTGTGTGTTAGTGTTAGTAATGTCAACAGATCAAGGTTACTGAAGTTTCATCTTTGCAGAGTAGGGTACACAGAGGGCGTAGTGGTGGCTTGGAAGGGGTGGGCAGGAGTAGGTCATTAGGGCGGATGTCAGTCATTCATATGAACATACTTACATCTTGATGCGCAAAAGCATACTGCCCTGGAAGTGCAAAGGCCTGGAAGGAATAAGAGAAGAGAAGTGGTTATATGACTGGGAGGAGCAGACATCTTCACTTGAAACTTGAATTTGCCACAATGCATGAAGAGTAAACTCTTCTCTAAGTGCAGTGAGTGCATTTGTGAAAATCCATTTCCTTCCTCTTTTCCATAACTCTAATGTGTATAGATTTGATAGAATTTCATCTAAATGTCATCTGCTGTTTTTCCCCCTCTTTGACCATGGCCAGAAATCCAATAACATAAACAGATGTCTGGTAGGTCAGAACAGGCTGTGCCGAATTCAGGACAGCGACTAGCCAGTTCATAGAAAACATGAGCTTCAGTCACGACATCTTTCAGGTTTCACACTGCAGTGGAATTATTAATGTAAATGGCTGTTATTCGCATCTCTGACACATTACAGCTTGGCAGAATACTTTTTAATGTGATCACTACCTCATCTTACTGCTTATAGCATTACAATATGAGCTTATTGCTATATAATTACACAGATGTGTCCCTCTAGTGGTGAAAATATGTTTGCTTAATGGTCAGTGTAACCAATAAGGGGCCTGCCTGTTCAATTGGAATGTTTTTACAAAGTGGCTAAGATAACAATTAAATAACTTCCATATGGTTACTTACTTGTGCAGAGTGCTGTGGTGCTAATACTGCATGGGCTCCAGCAGGTATGGCCTTAGGACGATAGGGAATAGTTGCTCCTTTTGGTGGAGACTAGAGACACAGTCATGCAAATCAAAAAGGGAGAAAACATTATACTCTGCTACAACTGAGAAAAAAACTTTTACTGGCCCGAATGCATTTTATATCCCTTTTTATATCATTTGCTGAATATTTTTATACCCCAGTCATGGGTTGGGAAGTTACATGAAACCTTCAAACCTATGATACAACTGTGAATAGACCTGAAAACAGGGAATTGGTTAGAGTTTTTGACAAAACTAAGAGGTCAAGTGGATGCTAAACTTGAATCTAAACTCATTCTTCTTATTTGCAGCAATCAATTTCACCTATATTTTTTAAGCTTCTATGAAACATTTTAAAAAAGTGATAGTATACATCAGTGATTCCCATCAAGGGGGATAACTAGCTCAACTAACTCAACTAGCTCAACTAAAAAATTGCAAGTAGGATTTTATTAAAGCAATATATCCACATATTTGTGATGAGGAGGAAACTAAGCCAAATGGAAATGTAGACCAGTGTACTGCTGAATCTTTCAATCTATCAACCTAAGTCAGTTGTAACACGTTAAAATCACATGTTGCAATTGAGAGTGCATGGAAGCTAGTTTGTAAGCGAACACAGAAGTTGAAATAGTTAGCTATTAAGTTACTCATAACAGTTTTAAGTAGTTAGCTAAAAGTAAAAACTTGAACCAGTTTGCTATAAGTAATAGATAAATAGTTGACGTTGTTGGCTAAGAGTAAAAGCAGTTTTGAAATAAAAGTAATAGACTGCTGAAATGAGCTAAAAGTAATAGATACACAGAATTAGATTAGATTATTAAAGTAATGGACAAACTGTTAAAATAGTTAGCTAAATGTAATGGATGAAGTTTAATTAATTGGCTTAGAGTAACGGATAAACTGTTAAAATAGTTAGCTAAAAGTAATGGATGAAGTTTAATTAATTAGCTTAGAGTAACGGATAAACTGTTAAAATAGTTAGCTAAAAGTAATGGATGAAGTTTAATTAATTAGCGATAAACTGTTAAAATAGTTAGCTAAAAGAAAAGGATAAACCGTTTAAATAATTAGCTTAGAGTAACGGATAAACTGTTAAAATAGTTAGCTAAAAGAAAAGGATAAACCGTTTAAATAATTAGCTTAGAGTAATGGATAAACAGTTAAAATAGATAGCTAAAAGAAAAGGAAACAGTTTAAATTATTAGCTTAGAGTAATGGATAAATGGTTGAAAGGTCCAGCTCTGCCACTCAAAGTGGTACAAATGCAAACTTGACCAAAGAACCTAAACATTGACAATTCAATTGTACAAAAACATTACTGTAACAATATCCACAAGTATATAATTAATACTGTTAACTAACCTTCAGTTTATAATCCATTCATAAGAACATATTTTGAACATTTCTCAGACAAGAAAGTTTGGGATCTACTGATATAAATCATTATCAGAAGAAATAACTGTAATATTAATTGTAAATCACAGCAACTAGTGCCAATATTGTTGCACATCTCATGAGGATGACCAACCACTACAACCTGAACACCAAGCCTTAGCCTTGCAGGAGTAAAATGTTGCTGAGACTGAAAATACCCTGAATGTGCTACTGAATACCTTTTACCACATCCTAAACAATTGTGACATACTTGACGCCTAAATAGAGCTGTTGAAAGTGAAGATCATCTGTTGTCTGACAGTGCTTACCTCCAGCATGACAGAGCAGATGTGCCTTACACACTGAGTGATGGCCTGTGGAGTGCCGGAGATTGTGACAGCCCTCTCTGTAGAGTCCGGCAGCATGTCTCCTGCCACCTGAACCTGAGCGCCTGTGGTCTTAACATCACCAGACAACAGAAGAAACAAAGGCTATTTATTGCTGAAAAGAGCACACCATCACCCAAATTGAAATGCTGTTTCAAGCACCCGCAAATTACCCTGAACACATTTTGACATGCAGGGAGCAGCTGCAAGCCAAATAGCAATGTGTGCTCCAATATTTGAAGAGGCGTACACAAATATTGTCAATTCAGAATGAGTATTCAGCCTCCGACGATCTTTACAGGCATAATCAGTGGGATTTTCATGAGCAGCAACCAAAAGACGTTTTTAAGGCAGGGAGAAACAAGAAAAGTCTGACTGCAGTGTTTGATACTTGAGGTGTAGAAGCAGCGCGGAGGAGGTTTTCTGTCCACGTTTGGGCTAAAAAAAACAAACAACTTCCTGATAGAAAATGAAAAAAAGAAAAGGGCTCCTACCTCTCTGATCTCTTTGATCTTTGAGCCTCCTTTGCCAATCAGTGAGCCACACTGGCTCCCTGGGAAAACCAGGCGAAGTGTCACAGGTGGCTTGCTTGTCACGTTGCTGTTTGTCATTGCTGCGGTAATATCCTGAGGGAGAATTCAAAAATATGGTGGGGTTTTTTCAGCACTGACTGTAAGAACATGAGCTTTACTTGACAAGTCTCTTGTCTCTTTTTTGCAAGACTGAGGAAAAGGTACATTCAGTCCTTCTGACAAAATCTTTAAAGAAGCTTTCTTAAATTCTTGTGTAAAACCACAGTTTTATTGTCAATATGTAAAAAGTTGCAGTGTAGTTTGTTGCATGTTTGTTTTTCTATACCTCCTCAAACTTCTGTGCGATCATGGAGAAAGCTCTGAAGATGCCCTCTGTGGGTCCTGTGATGGTAACTATCCTCTCAGGAGATGATCCCTCTGATATGTTGATACGAGCACCACTCTGGAGACACAAATCCACAATTATTCCAGCCTCAATTTGTCAAAGGATTTCACATTACAGATGTAAGTGAATGCTCACCTCCTCCCTCATTTTCTTTACTGTTTCTCCTTTCTGGAATCATGTAGGAAAAATATAAAACAGGAGGTTTGATTTATTTTATAAAGAGATGAAAAGAAGGCAATTAGAAAGAAAGCAATATGAATCAATAAATGCTGAAAATAAATCTACCTTCCCAATTATGCTGCCAACTTCCTGTGAATGAAAAGTGGCAAAAGACAAGATTTTCTCTTAGCAGGTTCTCACATTTAGAGCAGGATATAATCATTTCAACAGCAATGACATGCTGTTACCAGACCATTAGGCTATTACTACAAAATGTGTTTTAACTATTTCTGTATCTGCCTATTACCTTTCCATGCATTAGCAGCCTCAGCGTCAGTGTAACATTCAAACTCCCATCTGAAGCCATTTCTTCCTTGTCAGACATTGTTTGTGTTCCAAGCTTTAAACACTCTGCAAGGAGAAAGAAATTCTTATAACAAGAGCGTATAACAAGAGCTCTAGTACTGTTTATCAGGCGGTTCAGTAGATTATCTGTTAAAATAAAGAGGTAATCTAGAAAGATCCTAATTTTCTTTCTAAATGTGAAATGCATCATTTCCTGTGCTGTGGGAAAGTGCTACCAGACACAGCAAATGTAACAGCTTTCATGAACTGGGTGTAAGCTGCATCATCATTGTTAAAACAGTCTGCAGCAGAGATAAAATAGATCTCTATTTGAAAATGTTATGGATCATTAACTTAACTATGGGGAATATAAAGTAACCGGAAAAGTTGGAACTGGTGCTCTCTGAAGAGTTGTGGCCCATTGTTGTTTGTCTTCTGATCGTGTAGTTGTGAGCGGGGGAAGATAAGCCTATCACTAGGTGCAATCTTCACATGGGACCGTGTCTTTAGTTCCGGCTAAATACAAGTTGTGTGACTCTCTCGGATAAGATAAGATAGTGACAGTGTGACTGTCTTAATATCACACTGACACTACACAATATCGTCCCTTTTGTGTCCACATATCCAATCCGTTGTATTTGCAGCGCAAATAAATAATATCTCCATGCAGTGTAGGAAGGGCATCTTATTGCACCAATACAGACAGAGAGAAGACTTTATGTCTGTGAAGGTTTCTAACAAATAAATAAAAAAAACAATCTCAACGGGGGTGGGGGGTAATTTAATAAGAAAGGTTGATTTTTGGACCGCCTGAGAAAGCGGTCACATGTGAAACTTAACTAATGTTAACTAAATGGTAAATTTACTTTCGAAGGCCTTGGCGATGAAGGCGAGCGAAACATGGTGGCACACTATAGGTCAGTGTGCCTGAGTGTGCACAGTTGGACATTTTCGGAAATACACTTATTTGCTTTCTGGTGGAGAGTTAGAGGAGAAGATCGATACCACTCTCATGTCTGTATGGTAAATATGAAGCTGTCAGTAGCCGGTTAGCTTAGCTTAGCACAGACTGGAAATAGGAAAAAGCTTGGCTCTGTACAACGGCAACAAAATCCACCAGCACATGTAAATGTAATTAATGAACATATTATATCTCTTATGTTGAATCCGTACAAAACCCAAAGTGTTAAAACACATTGTGGGTTATATGCCGAACTATTCTGTAGCTCTGACCAGCAGCCAATCAGCCATCGGAGACTCCAGGAACTTACTGCTCCTAGCAAAGATATAGTCCAGCACATATAACTCTGTAAAACAGCACAATGTCATTTTTACACTTTATTTAATCCTTGTATGAATTAAACAAATGAGATATCACGTGTTAATTCTTGAGCTTTATAGGGGCTGGTACGTGGATTTTGTTACCTTACAACAGAGCCAGCTGTTTTGCCATTTCCAGTCTTTATGCTAAGCTCAGCTAACAGGCGGGTAGCTGCGTAGATACTCACACAAACCAATAAATACAGAACTCTCTGCCGCCATTCCACACCTAAAAAAAAGACCAAAAATGAGTGTGGGTTTGAGTGATGTATACTAACACTGATGATAGCTATTGGGTGAAATGTGGCAACATCAGTGTCATAAAAAGCAAGTAAAACATGGTTTTCCTGGAGCTGAGACAAGTTTACAATAAGATATTGTTCTGGCACATTCCAGTGTTGATAATACCAGACTGAGCTAGAGGACTTAATCCAAACCATAGCATGAATAAGTGGAGGGTGTCTTAGCAAGACTCACAACTATTCTCTCCTATGTGTATCATTATAAAGTTACAGTGAATACATCAAATAAACAGCAACATCTCTGTCTAATCCTATAGGCTGGGATTTGTTTAGTTAATGCTAAGACCCTTTTGACCTATATCTGTCACCTCTCGCACATCAGCGCCCACTCAAGACTACCGAACAAAACACTGGTGCACAACAGCACAGTATACATGATAAAACAGATAATCTACAGGAACCCAGCTCCCAGAGCATTGACAGGCACAAATGTGCTTCAGACAATAGAAAAAAACAGGGCATTAATCCTTGAGGGAAATGGAGAACAATATCTAAGTGGATTACTTGAAGGGTTTCATTATAAAATACATTCGAAATTTGAGGCTAAAACAAAGCAATATTTAACATTCTAATGCAAAGATTATCGTATTTTATAAATTACCACATAGAATAATGCTCCAGATTAGGAACAAAGCACCTAAATGGACATTAATTCAAACAATGTTTCACAATTTTTTAAAATAATTTATCTTTCTCATAATGAAATATTTCTACTACCTATCACTAATCACTTCTTTATCCTCTAAGAATCTATTTATAACCCCCTCTTATCACACTATAAGCATGTGGCCATACAGCACGGCATTCCTCCCTAATGCGATATTTCTGAGTGCAACAAAATATATTTACAACACAGAGGAGTATACTGAAAAACAACCAGATTAAATTAACTCAACCTAATGGGAGTCAGGAGTAGAGCATTAAAACAAAGACACACATTCTTTTGCTCTCTTTAAATGTACAGAACCAAAACGGAAGGCCAAATTAAAAGTTCAACTTCAACTTTCTGTCTGGCTAAACCCCAACATTACTGCAGCATTGTTACCAGCAGAAACTGAGTTGGGAACAGTCTGACCCTTACAGTTATGGCTCAGCGAGAGGCTTGTAATGTAACAAGAATTATTAGTATAAAGCACTGACCTTATATAAAAAATACCTGCTCCTCTTCTTTATTTCTGGTGTCTCCTAAATGAACGGCCTTTGAGTTTGTGGTCCGTGTTCAGTGTTTGCCCCCTTTGTTGTCAGTTATCCTCAGAGTGGACAGATGGTTCCCTGTGCCCTCAAACCGGCTGGAGCGGAGGCTGGCTTTGCTATTAGTCCCTCAGCTTAGCCCAAGATAAGCCTCTACGCAGGGCAAGTGAACCCGCATCTCTTGCCTAATTCTCCCTGTCACAGCCACCAAAGAGGCGTTCCTCTGCACGGGGATCCACAAGCTGAAGAGGCCTAAGGGCAGGGCATAGAGGCTCTTTGGCTGGACACTGTCCAGGACAGATAGAAAAGGCTACAGTTACAGCCACCACTACAAAAAATGGGGAAGGTCTAGACTTATGCAGTCATCAAAAACACAAATTGAGACACTGAAGAGAAGCTTTGTGAACCGATGTTGCACTGAGACTATCAACTCTGCGTGACGGCTGTGTTCTTCATTAGATTTTCAGAGAGCTTCCTGTCTGCACAGAGCGGATTTTCTCTAAAAATAAATCTCCCTGTATGAAACCGGTGCTTTGTACAAGGAACCCAACTAATTGAGGGCTGGGAAGGACAATGTGGTGTTTGAGGTATTTAGTGATGTTAAGCACAATGTCTTCATGGGGTGCTTCTCCCCCCTCACTGCTTCTGCCCTCCCCCACACCAAGCCCTTCTGCCCTTGTAATGAGGCCATACTGGATACAATACAGCCCTTCTGCACAAAAAAAATGTATTCAGCTGAGCTTCAAAATTCTGAAGGAAATGAATCAGTGAAGCATAAGTGGCATATTTAATTACTATTCACTGCGTTGCACGGGGACAATGATGGCTGGTGTAAGCCTCATGGTCGTCTATCAGATATCTAAGCAGGCCACATTACAGTCACTCTTCAACTAGGATGTCAATACAACTTCCAAGTTGAATTTCTATGTTTTAAAAGATTGAATTTCCTTATGAGAACACAGAGATTTAAAGTTTATGGTATTTTGCCATTCTTCACTTTTGAAAGAAACTTTGTCAGGGTTATGACTAGGTTAAATCAGAAAACGTAAATGTCCAGAAAAGTATAATAAAACGTGTACAACAGTAAGGCTTTCGGTTTCCAAACGGCAAACAGAATCAGAACCTCAACAACACTATTAAAGGTGTCAAGGGCATGTCATGTGACAGTTATTTATATCCTTTCAGAAACCATGACATGATCAGGCATTTCATGCCAATCATTTGTGACTAATTTCCTTTCCTTCGTGTACCTTGTGTGTCAATGAGATTAAAGAGTCTGGGATTATATGTAATGGGATTTCTGTGAAGCGATTACTGAGACTAGTTGGTGTAATCAGTTACAGTTACTGAAGGCAGGGTAGATTTCAAAGTAGAAATAGCCTTAAAAATTAAAAGCAAGGGGGTCATAGTTGCACTGATTTTAACTGAAATAGTGGCAAAAGGATGAGATATAATAATATACATATGGTTCTTTCAGCAACTTTTGACCTTAGCTTTAATAACACTGTGCAGGCATAAAATAATCAGTACACTAGATTAATGTGAACTAATCAATATTTTTGTAACAGGTCTTTCAACCACTTTTAACTAATTTACCCCTACAGGTACCGTGTGCGTCAGTGAGGATAAGAGTTGCTTGTTATATGTAATGGGATTACAGTTAAGTACTGAGACTTGCTGGTGTAATCTGATAGTTACTAAAAACTGTGTAGATTTAAAATGTCTTGGAAGAAATAGCATGAAAATTGAGAGAAAGGTGTTATAGTTGCAATCCTTCTATCATGAATAAATGCCTATATAAGATAAATACAATATTTGTGAAGTTCTTTCATCAATATCTGGTGCTATGCTCTCTGCTGGGTAGCAACCTGCTGGAGACAGCAGGTCACAGAGCATTGACTTCTCAGGATTTCAAAGCAATTCCCATGTTGTTCCATAATTATAAGAATCAAATGAGAACTGAAATATGTTCATGAAAGTAAGATTATTATTTTAATATTTAATACATCTATTTTTTTTTCCTTTTTCAGCTTTTTCAACAAGGATTTTCTAGAAGATTAATAAAAGTTGAAAAGTGTATTATTGTTATATTGTGGTTTCATTACAGTTATTAAAAGCATTGAAGAGTTTAACTTTTTGGGAGGGGAATACCTTGAAAAGAATGAGGGGGAGGGTACCTTGAATACATGGCTTAAGTATCAATATGATAATGACATGGTTATTTCATTATCATTTGTGCTTAGGTACAATAAAACATTTCAGGTTTGGTAGCCTACAATAATAGACTGCATAACCCACCCAAAATGTGATAGAGCACCATGTGAAAGGGTATGTAACAATGAATATGGCATGTGCCAGTATACCATTTCATATGTGCAATTTATAACACTGTTTTACAACAACCGGGGCCTTCTTAAGTAGAACATTGTGTGGAAAATATGAAATTTCTTCTTTGTGCTTTGTAATATTATTGTAGAAAACAAACATTTCTGTTACACATAGTTAAAGTTGTTAAATGTGTGTGAAAAACATGTATCAAACTTATAGTTTTTATATTGCGGCCATAAATCAAACTTTTTGTATGAGAAAGACTTCACTTAATCACTTGAATAATTTGAAATAACATCTTACAAACATTTTGAAAACAACTTCTCATTTTCTTTGGCCATGTTTGCTGTTGTTTGTGCACCATTAACGTTAGCTAACGTTCCTGAGATTAAATAAACGTGGTGGGGGGAGGAGATAGTGAGTGAAACACTGGCGTGTCACGTGATTGCAAAGCTGTTATTACACTATATAGACTATTGACCAATATGCCTACGAGGTTTCCTCTCAGCCCTGTGTCTAATTCAACAAAAAGTCACCTTTGCGCGAGTTAAAACTTTCTCGTCAACAAGGCTGCTTATGTAACCACCCCACCGGTAGAACAGGATATGCACGAGGACTTTAAAGGGGCGTGTGTTCAGCTGTCACCGAATTTAGACCCTGAAAAATGTCAATTAGTATAAAAGTCGTGTATGTGTGTTGAAACGCCTGTGACAGCAGCAGTCCCGCGGTGTGCTCATAGCTCTCTCCTGCGGAAAGCGACGAATGGATTTCCTAAAGCTATGTACCTTTGAAACTTTTAAGCAGCTCTGGGGCCACTACGGGCATGAGGGAAACTTACGAGACGTGATCGAGCAGGAGTTCACGCGGATGAAAGGTAACGATCGGTGTTCAGTCATGAGCAGTAGAGACAGGCCAGTCGTCGCTGTTAGCTGACCGCTTACATGGCTGCTCGTTTATTGTGAACAGGAATAACATATCTGGATCATGCAGCGACTACTCTGTACCCCGAGTCTCTGGTCAGGGACTACTGCCAGGACATTTCAAGAAATGTGTACGGTGAGAGAAGCCACATTAAAAAAGTTATATCAACTGTATATTCGTGTTGTCCTAAAATTCTAAACATGTAAGTATTGTTATATGGCCCTATAGGAAACCCTCACAGCCATAACCCCAGCAGCAGATTGACACATGACACCGTGGAGAGGGTCAGATACAGGTAAAGTTTATCCATGCCCTGAGAAGCCTTTATAGTGGGGCCATGTGACTGGCTCTGAATGAAAGTGTGCTGCATCAAATGAGTAAAAAATAGAACGTTTTCTTACAGGGTATTGCAGCATTTTAACGCTACCCCCGAGGAGTACTCTGTTATTTTCACTTCTGGATGTACAGCAGCTCTCAAATTAGTGGCTGAGAGCTTTCCCTGGAGGCCACAGACTGAGAGCGAAGCGGGGAGCCACTTCTGCTACCTCACTGACAGCCATACCTCTGTAGTTGGCATTAGAGGACTGACTTCTGGCCGGGGGGTGGTTACCTTACCCGTCTCTCCGCAGGAAGTTGAAAACAGGGCAAACTGTGAGGCTCAAGGTGAAGATGTTATTTGCCAGACGCCGCACCTCTTCTGCTACCCAGCACAGAGCAACTTCTCTGGAAGGAAGTATCCCCTTAGCCATACGAAAGGCATCCAGGCGAGACGCCTTTACCCAGCATGTGACCACCAAGGCCGCTGGTTTGTGCTGCTCGATGCAGCCTCTCATGTCAGCTGTTCCCCTCTAAACCTACAGGACTGCCCTGCTGATTTCATTCCCATCTCCTTCTACAAGATGTTTGGCTTCCCTACAGGTCTGGGGGCCCTTCTTGTCCGGAACGACACAGCAGGCATACTAAAAAAGACTTATTTTGGAGGAGGCACAGCAGCAGCTTACCTTTCTGGAGAAGATTATTATGTGCATGTGGCAAACATTTCTGACAGGTAAAGTACTGTACAAGCCTGCCAAATCCTAGATATCCTCTGAAAGCTCACAGTAGTTCTCTTGCTCCTGCATCCTTATTCTGCAATATTTTCTTTCCCCGTGTAAAAGATTTGAAGATGGGACTGTCTCTTTCTTGGACATCATTGCTGTAAATCATGGTTTTGAAGCTCTTTACAGGATCACAGGTAGTGAAACGGAGCATGATGAGTCATAGAAAAACATGAAACCACTCATTTAATAGCAGAATAATTATGCAGGTTGTTCATAACAATAATTACTTCAGGTTGACAGCAACGGCATCCCTGTATTAATCCTGTTTTGCCTTCAGGTGGCATGCACAACATCCAACAGCACACGTTTGGCTTGGCACGCTACACTTACATGCTGCTGTCAAGTCTTTGCCATGGCAACGGGCGACCAGTGGCTCAGATTTACATTGAAGGCCAGTTTGAGAGTCCAAGCACACAGGGAGCAATCCTAAACTTCAACCTCATGGATTCTCATGGACAGATAATTGGATATTCTCAGGTTAGTTCAATAAATACTTCTTTCTAATTTGCAAAAGTTTAATTACTGCATGTTTTTGTGCTGGTGAATATTATAACAGTTCCTCTTCTGCCCTCAGGTGGACAGAATGGCAAGTCTGTGCAATATTCATGTGCGCACAGGCTGCTTCTGCAACACGGGCGCCTGTCAGTCCTTACTCGGGATCACCAATCAACAGATGAGGAGAAACCTGCAGGTAAGAGATCAAGGCATAAGAAAATGTCTGAGGCTGTTGGGCATGTTTAGGTAGAATAACACACTGTCTTTTTCTCTTCAAGGCCGGCCACGTCTGCGGAGACAGCATCGACCTGGTGGACGGCCAGCCGACCGGATCTGTTCGCGTGTCCTTTGGCTACATGTCAACATTTGAAGACTGTCAAAAGTTCCTGAACTTTGTTGCTGAGTGCTTTGTGGAGAAACCGGTCACTGTGGACCATGTGAGACTAGAGAAGCTAAAAACAGCCACAGCCGCATCCAAGGGCTTAAACAAAGACCCTCCAATCAAAATAACTAATGGAGAAATATATAAAGTAGATGAGAAGGAGGAGCCTAGAGAAGTATCACTCAGGGGATCTGGACACAGAGACTCAAACGGCCATGGGGAGGCTTACACTTTGACCAACATCTACATATATCCCATCAAATCATGTGGAGCCTATGAGGTTTGAGGATAACCCAAACATTTCTTCCTTTCACTTTTTTGTCTGTCTCTGTCACTCCTATATCCATCCCTCTCTCTATTTTGATTTGACTCTGTGCTGTTCTTCATGCAGGTCCACGACTGGCCAGTGGGGCCACTGGGTTTACTGTATGACAGAGGCTGGATGGTGGTGAATGGAAACGGCGTGTGCCTGAGTCAGAAGAGAGAGACGCGTTTATGCCTCATTCGCCCACAAGTCCACCTGCCCTCAAACAAATTGCTCCTGCAGGCATCAGGTCAGCGGCTCACTGAAAATAAACACGCCGCTTAACCAAAGAGAAATTTCAATCAGACAGACTTTCTGCTATAAATTCTCTTTGTTTGAGGATTTATACTTCTTTTCTACCGCCCTGCAGGGATGGATACCATTTCGCTTCCCCTGGAAAACAACAATCAAATGCACACCAGCTATCGGGTGTGTCAGAGTAAAGTTTGTGGTGACAGGTGAGCTGGCAATGTTGAAACATCTGAAAGCAGCAGCTGCAGGAAATACGGTGACACGTATCATTTGTTGTATATTTTGCACATTGTGATTGACATCTCCCTCCTACAGTGGATTGCAGTAAAAGGTCTCCTGCTTTCCAGTTCATATGAAATTCACATTATGTACAATTTTAAATGGCAAGACAAACAATGAGCAGGAAGTGATATTAATCTCTTCAGATACCAAGAAAAATAGCTATCCATCCAGTTATTCTTGGATTAGATGTCATACCAAAGAGTAAGCAGCAGCAAACTGTAGATTTCCCTTGGGGCCTCCAGAACATAATCCTCCTCCTTTCCCCAGGGTGGAGACTGTTGACTGTGGGGATGAGGCTGCATCATGGCTTTCAGACTTCCTTGGACAGCCATGCCGCCTGATAAGACAAAGTCCTGATTTTACCCGAGCCATGAAGATGAGGCCTATTGGAGGTACCTATATAAGCACTTTACCTGTTCTGCCCGGCTCTCATTGCTTTACCCTGGATTTATCAGTCATACCGTACACAAGCAATGCAAGGTCCCATTGCCTGCAGATACTACCTGATTGTTGTGGCTTTGACCTTGCATCCCCTGGAACTCTCTTAGAATTTAGAATTTCTGCTTTTGCAAGTGACTCTGTTGAAAAGAATCATTTTATTACATAAAAGACAATGTGAAATCCAGGCTGAGGTTGGGTGATATAATGATATACATATATATATAATGAGGTACCTTTACCCATGGTAGGTGGAAAGATTTTAAGTAACTCATCTTATTAAAAATCAATACAAAATTCCTATTAGATTAAAAAATGATCCCCACACAGGATCAACTACAACACCTGAACTCCACCTGTTGTGATTAACAGTACATTAAAAATGTATGCAAGTTAATCAAATGGCTAAATGCTTTAAATAGTTAGCTAAAAGAAATGGATAAATACTACCAATAATAATACATAGCTTCTGCCACTTCAAGCGGTAGTATTATGATTGGAGACTTGACTTGCATAACAACATATTTGCTAGCTATTTAATAGCTAAATAATATCCAGTTCATCATATTCAAATTAATATATTTGAAACATGACAGTGGTGTCGATGAAGGGGTACTGGAGTTCACCTGATATGGCTGTGGAGGTTCATCGACAAAAAAAGGCACTGATTTATATCATCAGACAACAGGCATCAGTGTGGGGCAAAGAAAATAACTGAAATAATTTACAGACTGTACAGTCACAGATTGTAACAACAGTCTGTGACATTAGTTTGAGTCATTTTCTCACTCGTACATGAAAGTAAACTCAAAAGTAAAATGGCCGACCGCGATGATGCACGGTGTAAGATTACGTTACCATAACAGCAGCGGTGCAGAAATTACATAACACGGGGACGATGATTTCATGAGATGATACTTTCAGAAAATCAATTTTAACTGACTACTAGTCAGTTAAAATGAAGTGTAAAGTTTACTTCTATTACTAACGGAAACCTGTTTCTCGTGTTGATAATCCTAATATATCGTGCTTGTGTGGGGACAAAAACTCAACAGAATTTGTGGTGCTGTCCTCTTGCCATCTTGACAAAGCATTTGTGAACATTCTGTCTAAAATATTTCCAAACTTTAGATGGTCGTAAGGGAGGTTTTTTAGCTGCGCTTTGTTCTCAAGGGGAATCACAATGTTTCACGTTATGCAAGTTTATGTATTTCTGTAAACGATGACGTCAAAGAATCGCCCCAGCCCTTCTGAAAACAGATGTATAATGTCTTCTGGCTCTGAAGGAACTCTGTCAAGTCTTTACAGATACAATTACCCTGATGATGGCATCAGTTTCTAAATTGGATTACTATATCACAATATATATTAACATTTGTAATCACAAGGTCCATTTCACAGCTGTTCTAGAGCTTTTGATCGTTTGACAATCTTTATCAGCAGATAGAGTTTGGCCATTGATGTCACTGAATTGTAGATGTTCAAATTTACATTTTCAAAGCATTTCAAGGCCTTCTTGTTGAGATTGAGACTACTGTATAAAATGACATACAGGGTGATAGAATTCAATTCAATTTTATCTATATAGTGCCAATTCATAACAGAAGTGATCTCATTGTACTTTTCATATAGAGCAGGTGTAGACTCTGTAGAAGATTTTATCAATATCACCCACCCCTAATTTATGTATGTTGTTAAATTGTGAGTGCACATTTTGATAAATAACTTTACTGAAGTCACACATTTTCCACCCTCTGTGCTACAGTAGAACCTCAATTTTCAGGCTCTTTGAGGACACAGGCTGCTCAAACCAGAGATCAGAATAAATCTCTGGGGTAATAAAAAGTCTTTCCCCCTCTAGCTGCTACCTCCACGTCCCTCTCCCTGGTGAACGAAGCTCAGTATCTCATGATCAACCGTGCCAGTGTGGAGCTCATTCGGAAACTAATGAGCAGCAGGTTTGAACACATGATGTGTTATTCAAAATACACGATTCTCTTGTGAAAATCATCAGGACGCGTCAAGGCCGTACATTAAAATTACAGCGGCTCATTTACGTAGGGAGACTAAGTGACATGCAATTTCCCCATTCCCTTTCTCAGGCAGGATGAGTCTGAGGGCGATCAGCTCCTTGACACACAGAATGTCATTAGCCGCTTCCGAGCCAATTTAGTCATCACTGGAGTAGAACCATTTGAGGAAGATAATTGGTCACACTTGATTATTGGCAACACTCACTTCATGGTGAGCTGACACTTTGAGATAAATGATGAAATCTTTACATGCATTGAATTTAATGTCTCAAAAAATGAATGCGCTTCCCTGTGTGATGAACTCAAAGGTTGCAGGTCTGTGTGGAAGATGCCACATGGTTGGAGTAGACCAGGACACTGGGACCAAAACCAAAGAGCCACTAATGTCTCTGTCAGTCCACCGCACTGGGAAGGTCAGTCAAAAACAATTACTGCTTGATCATGTCAATACTGTGTGTGTGTGGGTGTGTGTGTGTGTGTGTGTAGAGGCAGTTGGGGGCGGGCGAAATGCATGTGCATGAAAAGATAAATCACTTTGCCTGTTAACTTTATACATTTTTAGGTGACCTTTGGTGTGTACCTGACCCATCAGCTACCAGAGGGCTTCACTACAGCCAGTGTCCTCTCTGCTGGTTCCCTCATAAAACCAGAGCCACCCAGTTCTTGAAGTGGTCATCAACCTTTTTATTTATTTTGTTAACTGCACTGCACGTCCTATAAGATCACCTGTTAAACAATGTGGGGAGTTTCAATATATGCTCTTTTTTTTGTCTGTGTAGCCCTGGTTGCTTTAGTCCTCTCAAATGTCCTTTTCATACCAGAGCATTCAGATTTCATTTTCCCCACATCTGTTGTGATGGGAAATTGGATATTTGAACCCCCCCCTCCACCGAAAATGATGTGTGCTGCGATGTGAAGAATTAGACTAAAATTATCATTTGAATGTGTTACTGTGATTTGAGCCAAACAATGTCAAGTTGATGCCGTAATCGCTGCTCATGTTAACCTTCCAGACAATTCTTCCTCTGTTTTTCCCCCATGGAGGGTTATATTGCTATTTATTCAAAACACACCACCACTGCCACCTCTGCCACAAATCTAAAACATATTGCTCCCTGTAATGGAAAAACTTCCCAGACAATCAGTATATGCTCCCAATGTGATGCGGAGAAAAAGCAAGGTTTAATCAGAGTACCATGCTTGTACATAAAGTAGACATACCCTTGTATATTGCTCATCTATGGTGCAGTTATAAAAAGAGTGGTGGCTGCAAGGTTTTGTACTGCTTGTAGCAGGTTTGCCAGTCTGTGTGTGCCCACATGTCAAATGGTCATTAGAAATTATATGTATAAATGTATTCACAGATTGGATAGGGTAGAGAATAGTACCAGGGATTCCAAACAAGCATGACTGATAGAAGGCCCCGATCTAAGCTGAACTTAATATATAGATGGATGATAAATGAGATGGTAAATGGTTTCATTTATATGTTTTTATCCAATGTGCTTTGCATGAAAGGAAGTGCATAGAAAAAAGTGTGTTCGTAAGGTGTTGGACTACTGTGAGCCTCCAGAACACTGTCAGTGGTGGGACTATACAAGAGAGATGAACAGCATTTGTCCCAAAGATATTAACTCATAAGATATTTTCATAGGCCATAGTATATGATTCACATCATTTTACTCATCAAATCAAACCCATCAGTGACTCATCTACTCTGTTTTTTCCTTAACTATGTCATGCCATCTCTACCTCTTACTAGTGCATAGACTTGCACTGTCACAGCAATGTGACAATGATAAGTTGGTAATTGTTTCAATCAGTGATGCCTATAGTTTCTATTGTTGTATGTATGTGGTTTATTTATAATTTTTTTGCAATGAACTTTTAATTTCTGACATAAATGGAATCATATATATAGCTATGCATACAGGCATTTGCTGTATATTTTTGTAATTTTGTAATGTCAATTATGTAATTAAACACTGGATTGCAAAAGTCTGCCTTTTGTGTTGACACAACCTCATCGCCAGACAATTTTTTATATAGCTTAAGTGCCAGACCAGTAACATAGGCAAGGAAATACTGGATTTAAGGTGGCGTCATGCGTATCGTGTGCTTTGTAAATTAACTGTACAGAGGCGTCACGCAGTGCTACCTTAACAATCCCGGATTCCTCCCCTTCCTCTGGACTTCGATAAAACTTTTAGTTTGCCGCTAACCAGTGATCAGAAAAACTGCGTTACATGTATTTTACTTGAGTAAGACTGAGGTTACACGATGAAGAAAAGGGTCGTTAAAAAGGCTGATTCATCCTCCGCAGACGGCGGAGTCCAGAGGACCGCCAGAGCCCGGAGGAAGGAGGGGGCACCGTGAGTTAGATACCGTTTAAATGTTACTTCACTCATTACAAAGTTAGCTCAGATGTGGAAGTGTTAGGGTTTCTGCTGTCACAAGTTTCGTTCAGACGTGGTGCTCACAGGTTGTGTGAATGATCAGCTGTCGTTAAATAAGGTTTCTGAAGATGAGTGATTATTGCTTTTCTGTTAAACTGATCAAAATCCATAAGCTGGAGTTTCGAAATGAATGTTAGCTAACTTTAACGTTAAGTAAAGGAGTGACATTTACCTGTGATAAGACTTGTACTGATTTAGCTGATATACAGTGATAGTGATAAACTCCATAAATATATCAGTATATATAACGTTATATAGTATATATATATATATATATAATAGCCCTCCAGGACTTTGTTTAGCGTATAACGTTGTATACGTTAGTTACATCTGAAATGCTGTAATGTTAATGCAAAGGTTGTGTCATGTTACTTATTAACATAAAACATGTAGAAATTAGGTATTTAAGAGTATTTAAATGGGCAGACAAGTTCTGGCTGTAATGCATTTATTTCCTGGAAGTGTTGTGGAGTTTGAAAATAATTTGTTGTGAAGGACTGAAAATATTCTGCAAAATTGTGATTATCCCGTAAACGTTAGTCTTCACATTCATTCATAGTTCAAGTTGTAAAAGCAAAAAAACCCAATAAGATAAATGAATTATGTGGTAAAAATACTACAAAAATGGGCAGACGCCTGTTCTGTAGAGTGGTTGTCCAGTAGAACAAAGGTTGCATTACATCACACTGCAGTTGTGCATGCATTAAAATTCAGGTGTGAGCTTATGGACTTCTTCTAGAAAAAAAATGAAGTGAACAAGAAAGTATAAAAGCGTTAACTCAGATACCAGATGAGGCTACAGTTTGATGGCTGCTGAAATTAATGACCTCCTATATGTTTCCCTACAGCAGTGTGAAGAAATCAGTCTTCAACTAAAAGGGCTCTTCTGGCTGATTAGAGTGTTAATGGAGGGGGTGGGATGCATTGTCCATTAATTGGCAATAGTCTGAATAGCATCCTTTTTTCTGCTGTTGCCTCCAGGGAGTCAAGACCGACTCCAATGACAGCCTGCATGCGTGGTTAGATTATTCAGTTCTTCTCTCCCATAGTAATCTTTTCATATTAATACTGCGACCACAGACAGGGAGGGAATGTGGGCCTCAGTATGCATTCCCATGTACATCTGTTGCACCAGTTTTTTGTAAAATGTACCTACATTGAGCTGCAGGTGGTTCTTTTACACGTCTCAACAAGGTCATCCACCTCACCTTCATCCTCCCCTCACCGTCCTTTGTATATTTAACACATAGCCTATATTAACATGGGGTTATGGAACACTGCCTTTATAGGGGTGTTCAATACAACGAACTGACTGAATCAGTGGATTTTAGTGGTGGAGCACCTTTGTCAGCTCAGCTGTGATTCAGTTTGTTACTTACTTGTTAAAAGACAGTGAAAGCCACAGAAACAATCATGATCTGATAACTCTGCCTTTAGTATTACAGGCTGCTGAGCTGTTAACTTGATAAACAACAACTGTAGGCAAGTTTTCTACTTAACCCACACGTGACGGCTTGGACCCAAACGTACTACTGAACTAAAGACTGATGTGTTCACTGACAGCGCACTGATGCGACTGCTTTGCTTAGGGGGAAAAAAGTGAACAAACAACACAGTCAGTGACTACAAATCTTTGAACTGAATTGAATGAAGTGATTTGAATCAGTAAAGTGACTCGTGATTTCCACCTTTAGCTCCTCACAACTGCTGAGTCGTCCAAAAACTTCTTCAGCCATAATGAAGTAGCGCTGCAGCTGAGGTTAGATGTAAAGTGGGTTAAAGAGGGGAGGCGGGAGGTAAACGTTGTTACCATAGTGGTGATTTGGTGTTGTGACACTTATTCAGACTGGACACATAGGTTGTTCAGGGAGTGTCAGCTTATATGGCTTTCAAAGATGGGATATTAAGTAATCAATAATCCATAACAACTGTTGTTCAATCAACAGATGGGGATGTAGAGTGCTCTTAACACTGCTAATCAATCAGTTGTAGTCTGTTCTAGTTTAGCATGGTCATAAAAATGACGCAACAAGTATTTGAGTTACTTGGAGACCACCTGGAGACATCTCAAGGGCCACTGGAGGGGTCATATGCCTTTACTGACATAAGATAATAAGATGATGCTTAGACGGCGTCACACTGGTTTTATCTCTGTCTGCTCTCAGATCCCAAGGGTGGCTGAAAAGAGGCTTATTGGCCCTCTTTGTTATCTTCATTTTGGTGCCTTTCTCGCTGAGAATACTCCCAGAATTAATCCAGCACCTTGTTTACACTCACAGAAGTAAGTGAATTCCATATCTGCCTCTTGGGAGAACTGTAAATCCTCACATTGCTCACAAAAAGAGCCCTCCTCTCTTCTTTTCCTGTTTGTAGTCAGGGTGCCGTTCTTTGTTGACCTCAGCCGACCTGCTGATCTCTCCCTTAATCACACCATCAACATGTACTTAACATCAGAGGAAGGCATCTCCCTCGGTGTATGGTGAGTATGAGTCAAGTTTAACATTTTTCTCTTGTCTGGCATCAATATCAAATACGTTTTTAATGATCCAACTATCGGTTGTGTCTCTAAGCTGGTGTATTGTATTGAACTGTTTAAGGCACACAGTGCCTGAAAGTCAGTGGAAAGAGGCGCAGGGGAAGGACTTGGCATGGTACCAGAACAGGTTAAGCGATGGAAGTCCAGTTTTCATATATCTTCATGGGAACACAGGCACAAGGTATAATAAATAATGCATTGTATTGTAGTTGGCTCCTGAAGAAGCAGAGAGTAAAATTGCCACACAGCTAGCAATATTTGGTTTGGGGGTTTTTTTGTTTGTTTTTTGGAAACACCAATTTTTTTATGAATCCTTCCAACAGGGCAGCCACTCATCGGGTGGGAGTGGCAAAAGTGAGTGACCACAAACACAAACCTATTAATCTTTTGGAGGTCTAATGAAGGTATGAAAGTCCCAATAGCCATTCTGATGACAAATAAGCGTTATGTGTCAACAGGTATTGAGTGCACTTGGTTACCATGTGCTGGTGCCTGACTACAGAGGTTGGTGCAAATTAAGATTTATGACTCTTCTTCTGAACATTTTTTCCATCTCTGTGCTCCTTTGCTTTCTTATTGATTGTAACACACAACCTTCTCACATTGATTTAATATAATGTGCAGCCATGTGAATAATGTAGTGTAATGCAGTTGTGCTTGTTGAGTTGTTTATTGGAAGGCAGTCAAAAGTCCACAGTTCATCTTTAGGTCAGAGTCTAGTGCAGGTTTTCTCTCTGAGTGGCTGCCACCTGGTGGCAGTTAAGAGCAGCTCTGTGATCTGTCAGTGAGCGGTAGTTGATGTGAGAAACGCTTGCAGGGTTTGGAGATTCCACCGGGGAGCCAACTGAAGCCGGTCTGACCACTGATGCCCTCTATGTGTACAACTGGGTCAAAGCACACAGTGAAAACAGCCTGGTTGTTATCTGGGGACACTCTCTCGGCACTGCGTAAGTCAGGAAAGACTCCGAATAGTATTTTACTCAAGTAGAGACACTCTTTCACAAGTATGAAGGCCTTTGATCACTGCTGTAGTAACTGTTTTGGCATTGTGCATTGCATATTTCTTCGAAATATTAGACTTTAAACTAAAGTAATAGCCTGCAACATTAACACCTTAATGATACTTTTGCTATTTACGTCTTATTGTTATAAAACAGCAGCAATCTCTAGCAGTTAGCAGAGCAGTGAGAAGAGTAACACAGAGCAACACAACATGTTTCAAAAAGAAATCAGTGCAGTGCAAAACACTTTGAATTCAACACAGAATCCCTGCAAAAAGAAAGGCGTTCTCTAAAATAGTGATTACCTACATAATTGAAAACTGTAGCGGTTTGTGATTGGAGCATGTTACGGAGAGAAGTCCAGTTTGGAAAGATGAGTGGATATACACAGAAAATCAAAAATACAGTGTTACAGACAGATCTTGATACAGACAAATTTAATACAATCATGTCTAGCAATAAGATACAAATTCAAGGCAAAGTAGTAAGTGGCGTACTAAAAAAGAAAATCACCTACAGGTATTTGAATAGTCGTAATAAAAAGCTGCTTCTCATTTTTCCTTCTTGCATAGTAAATTATTTAGTTACACCAAACCAGTCCGACTCTGTCATCAGTAAAATACATGGTACATTCATGAGAGAAATTAGAAGAATTATCCCACAGCTACAATAAATGAATGAAGAGGAAAGTGTTAGCTCAAACTATACATAAACTGGAGAAACTGAAGCTGTTGCTCTTCATGTCTCTGTGCAGCGTGGCCACCAACACCGCTGTAAAACTCATGGAGCAAGGTAGGTTTTGCTAACAGTGAATTTTGGCAAATAGAAGTAAGAGGAAGTAATTCCAACATCAATATGATGACTATTTCCTCTTCTTTTCAGGTGTGGCTGTTGATGGTGTGATCCTGGAGGGTGCTTTCAATAGTGCTCGACAGGAAATAACAAGTCATCCCTTTACCTGGGTAAACTCATCCAACTTAACCACTTTTGATATTGTGTCACTGTGTTACACAAACCCCTTTAATGTTTTTTTTTTCTCTTTCTGTTGAAAGTATTACTGGACATTTCCAGGCTCTGGGTACTTTTTCCCAGAGCCATGGGCAGACAACAAGGTGGTCTTTCCCACTGAAGAAAAGTAAGTTCTTATGAAACGCTAACATGCTGGTTATACACAACAGTATGAAATGATGCATAATATCAAAAACTGATCAGCTATTAATATTGTTGTTACCAGTCAAATGTAATGACCTAATTTGTGTTTTGTTATTCTGCAGTTTGAAGAAAATGAAAAGCCCAATCCTTTTCCTTCATGCAGTTGACGATCACTTAGTGCCCATTCACATCGCTCAGCAGGTATTACTGTCACAGAAAGCTACATGTAAACTGAGGTGGTAGTTTCCTTATAGCTGTAAGTGATAAAGAGTCTTCTCTTGGATAGCTTTTTGTTTTAGGTAGACTGAACTTTCTCTGCTTGTCTCTCTCAGATGTATGAGGTGGCAGCAAGTGCCCAGAATGCAGAGCGAGTCAAGCTGGAGCCATTTGACGGTTCTGGGCTATCACCGGGGTATCTGCACAACGGCTTATACAGAGACCAGCGTCTGCCGGACATCTTAAAGTAAGAAACTATTGCACTGATAATACTCAGAGTGATTATATTCTGGTTTGGCGAATCAGTGCCTGTTAAATTATCTGTTTTTCTTTACTACAACATGGATATCTCATAATGTCTCCTTTGTAGGACGTTTGTGCTGTCATTGTAATGTTGGAAAGACGACTAAAGCAGAAAAAACCCTGCCAGACTTCAGACGCAGAGCACTGAATTAATTTAATCACACACTTTATCCAAATATGTTGTCTTTGCGGTTGCACATATGTGATTTAACTTTAGATTTTTATGAATACAAAATGTTTGTGTTGAATGTTCATTATTTTAAGAATGAATGCAAAAATTGTTCATACAAAACTTAATTTTTGGGTTACAATAGCATACGGTGCTGATGTGTTTTTTTCCCCTGTCTGTGGGTTATCTGAATTATCAGAACTAGAAATGACCATTCCCATTATTACAGTAGGTGCCCTCTACATTGTTGTGTGGTGCTATTGCTCATCTATATTACCGGATAATGATTTTGGTAATCCAGGTTTTGAGATGTCTGTGTGTCAGTGAGAATTCAGAATTATACAAGGTGAAAAGATGGCAAATTTCTGTTCTCTGACCTTGTTATCATAAGTGTGGTTTTAGGAAAAAAAAAAAGAATTATACATTTATTTAGTTACAGAATGTATTATATAGTTCAAGTTTAAAGAATCTCAGGTCAAAAGCCATTGCCGTTTAATTACATTATATTGTATGTGTCAGAGTCAACCAGCAGTTCATGGGTCTGTCGGTCTCAAGAGGGTCTAACTGCAGACCTCCACTGTGGAGTCGCTTCCACTGCAGGCTCCGCTCTCAGTTCGGCTTCACTTCCTTTTAAAAGAGAACACGTAAGGTATTGGTCTCAGAACGCCACTTTACCTCTCATAAATTCACAATGGGTTGGCTAGGATTAATTTGGGTACATGTAGGACCATGTGAAGTCGCTTTGAAGAATCTAATCTGTTCAGCCACTTAGGTTCTTCTATGAGCCCAGAAAAATTACAAAAACAGATATGACGGAATCTATTGAGACTAAAGAGTAGTTTTCTCTCAGAATTGCAAAATTCCTTGTGCTTCCAAATCTGTTCAAAACATATTTTTGATTGTGTAAAGCTGTGTTTTCTGTCCAATAAAAAAAATCTTCTGCACCCTTGGGCTGATTTCTCTCAATGCCAGGAACACTTTTGTGCATACTACATCTTAGCTAGCTACTGATTGTGGAATATACAGTATTTTTCTACTTATTTTAATTTTTGTTAATTCGCATTTCTTACTGTACCAAGTCCCCACTGTAAATTGTAGTAGATTATGGTCATGTAGCCTACTATGCACTGTTTCACTACAAATGAATAACAGGATGTACCTTTCAACAAGGCCTTCCGACTTCATTCTGTACAGATACATGCATACATTTACATGTTGTGTACACATACAATTTTAACTATATGTCACATTTTTTGTACATGTTAAATGACATTTTTAATAATTGAAAGCAAGTAAATAGTCCCACATTTGCGGAGTGGTGTCTTGAAAGAAAAATTTAATTGGAGTACCTTTGAACTACTGCTGAAGATGGAGCATTATCTAAAAAATATATATACTTAGATGTTGTGGGTCCGAGAAGAGAAGTATAACCAGATTTATTAATGACTTACAAGCTGGAGCCGCCATAGGCCACGGGAGAGATATATGTTCTCAATAAGCCATTGATTAATTGGACTTGAATCGAACGTTTTATTATCAGAGAAGCATGAACATTGTTGTTGTAAATGCATGAAAACTGAGTTATTGTACAGACGACTTTAGACCCATAGAGTGGCCTCATCAGCCAGTGAACAGACCTGTTTGTTGCACGCGTGGATCATGTTTCGTGCACCAGCTCTGTCAAAGGTGACGCGAAGCTCCGGTCCCGGCAGCCGGGTGACGTGGCTGAAGTTTGCGGACGATGCGCGAACAGAGTTTCAATACTCACCGTTTGAGCCACCGCTCTTCACAGTGACTGGAGGCTGTGAGCCACGTGACTAGATTCAGCCAATCCAATGTGCGTGCGGCGAGCGCGCGTGAAGCGCTTACGCCATATGCGTACGACAGCATCCCTAAAAATTGCCTCTGTCATACAACCAGGAAGAAGGTGGGATAGCCCTGCAAAGCTAACATCCCCAATCGTCCTGTACACTTTCTATGATAATAATGGGGTCTTCCAGGTGGAAGGTGGCAGCGGCGGCATTTCTTGCTCTAGTGGGCTCTTTATTACCTGTCGACGCAGACGAACATGAACACACGGTAAGAAAGCGTTTTGAGAGGCCGATTGAAAAGTGGGAGCCTTGAAAATAATGGACGTTTGTGCTCTGTGTAACCTGCTAACTGTAGCTGCGACGGCTAGCTGCATACAAGAAAACAGAATTATAGAGACGACGGAGTGCGTGGCCTGGCCCGTTGGATTATTTATCGATACTTGGTGAGCTATCAAACAGACAGGCTTTCAATTAGCTAGCTAACTTGTCATCACTTATCGGCCTAAGTGCTTACGGCTAACGTTTTCCTGCTAACTTGTTAGCACGTCTTAACACTGGTCTTCACAAGCTTTCCTTGAGCACCGGCGGAAAACTGCACTGAAGTTAGGCTAGCTAGCGTTTGTTAGATGTTCAACAAAATCAAATAGTACTTGTATAACGTACGTGTAACGCTTTTAGGCGCAAGGTTGTCCTTACAAACCGGATTTCCCCGAAGTGATGATTGCGATCATGTTTGTTTTATCGACCAACGTTGCCCCGAAACACCAGTTAAAACGACAGGGCCTCTCGGTGTTTCTTCACTCTTCTTCGCTTTTGTCGGACCCAGGCGTCTTAGTTACACCTGGTTAACAAGTTAATAAGGTATATTACATCGTCTTCTTCACATAATCCATCTGTCTTATGCGTTAAAAGCTGGTAAGGTAGCAGGAGCCGAAATGGCTATGCAAGCAAACTCTTTTCTTTTTACACTGACGCATCAATAACTTGAGTGTTACATTTTCATATCTTTGCATGGATTTGAATGCACTAGCGCTCCATTTACTATCAGTTTCACTGGATATGTGATGATAACGTTACTTTAAGTCACCTTCTTCCAAACACCATTGTCTAAATCAAATGCGCCTGTAGCTGTGTTGTTACTTATGTGACGGTGAACATGTTTTTAAAAGTTATTTCGAGTTTTTATTGTAGATTATCAAACCGCTGCACCTCCATCTGTTATGAAACCAGTAGGGCTAGCAGAGCTGGTGCAGCATACCTGGACTTCACAATGAGAGTACTTGTTTTTTCCTTTGCAGTACACAGATAAGGAAGAGGTAGTTCTGTGGATGAACACAGTGGGGCCTTACCACAACCGACAGGAGACGTACAAGTATTTCTCTTTGCCCTTCTGCGCGGGCTCCAAGAAGACCATCAGTCATTACCATGAAACACTCGGAGAGGCTCTGCAGGGAGTGGAGCTTGAATTCAGCGGCCTAGACATAAAGTTCAAAGGTATTCTACTGTTACACTGACATTCACCTGTTGAGCACACATGAACTCACAAGGGCATTGAAATAATAATTTGTCACTTGTCTCTCAATATTTGGGTCTATTGTTTTCCACACCTTTTTTTCCAATGTAACCAAAATAATGTGGTATTTGTGATCCCTGTAGACGAAGTCATGCAGACAACATACTGCGAAATTGACCTGGACAAAGCCAAGCGGGATGCCTTTGTGTACGCAATAAAGAATCACTACTGGTACCAAATGTACATAGATGACCTGCCCATCTGGGGTAAGTGACACAATTTCCTTTTTTTGTTTTTTTTATTAAAAACTGGCATGTAGGCTAGACAGACCTCTAAGAAATTGCCAGATACTCAATACATGTCTGTGCTCTGATTTGTCCTGTGATTTGGAGTATTAATGTGGTATTTTCTGGCTCTGCCTATCTGCCTCTTCCGTATGGTCTCAGTTATTATTAGTCATTTGCTTATTAGTTCATTAGGTTTTCAGTGATACTGGTGTCTTGTGTGTGTGAGTGCGATTATCTTGATATTGGGGAGGTTAAACCAGTTCTTATTCATGTGTGGGAGTGTCCATTCATCCTCTGCCAACCTACTAGGGGCGGAACAATACACACAGCCACGTATCAAATGGCTTTCTAATAGGCCCTCAAGTCAGTACGTGTGGTGAATCAAACCATTCAGCATGGGTTTTGTTCAGAAACAGTCCAGTACTCCGGTTGATTAGCGGCTATCTTCAGTTGCAGTCAACTGAAATGTTAAAGTACTTTAAAATGTGGTGGTGATGCACATTGTAGAGCACTTCTTAGTGACTATTTGTGACTAATTACACCCCTAAAACTTACAGAGGACCTGACGTTTTGGTACATTCACATGTGGAAAAGAGCCTTTTGCCTTTACCATTGTTTTTCTGTGATAAGAAGCATATTAATGAGTCACTGTCATTACAGACTCTTCTAACAAGCTATCAGCTATCACTCACATACATGGTTTGTACAGTGGTGACACTCCTACTGTTGCTCAAACACAACTTTAAGCCAGAGTTGTAGGTAGATGGTGGGGCACTGGTGTTTACTCAGACAATGCTGTATGTATGCCAATTTCTCAATAAAGATTTTGACTTTATATAACCATACCTGTTGCTAGTGCTATAATAAGAAACCGTCTGGTGCTTATTAAAGAGGCAAACACATACGTTTTTGTTTTATTCTCTTGTTTTATTTTTTAGTGGCCCCACATCTGCTACATTGTGTTGCCAAAAGGGAATAACATTATACTATACAAACAGGATGATAAATGTGCTTTTTTAAAACCTAGAATAAAGGGTAGCCAGTTGGGAATTGATTCAGAGAGATTTGATTGGCATCAAACTGATTTGCTCAGAGTTGGAGATTGTTTACGGTGGCCTGCAGGGATAAATTTTGAAAACCGCTGAGGCCTAAAGACTGAATGGAACAGATGAATACAGATAATGCTGTTTCAAAGTTAATGGGCAGTGTAGCAAGTGACCTTTATTTGGTATTTACACTCCCTGATTATTGATGTTATGTAACTGAAGGCTCAGTGTTTACACCTGTCCATTTGAACACTTCTGTAAGAACCAGATCTCTAATTCAATGCATGTCAAAACATTTTTTAAGGTATTGTTGGGGAGGCCGATGAAAACGGAGAAGATCATTACTTGTGGACGTACAAGAAACTGGAGATCGGCTTCAATGGCAACAGAATAGTTGATGTAAATCTGACCAGTGAAGGCAAAGTCAGACTCGTTCCAAACACGAGAATCGCAATGTCTTATTCGGTGAGTACTGAATGACCCAATCAACCCAATCAGTGGGCCTTTTTATATGCTAATACACATTTTATGTCTGTAGTATGTGTCTTGGAATGTCATGGGGTGCAGCAGAATAGTTTATGTACTTATTATAAGAATGGAATAAATCTGTCCTATCACAGGTGAAGTGGAAGAAGTCAGATGTGAAGTTTGAAGACCGATTTGACAAGTACCTTGATCCATCCTTCTTTCAGCACCGGGTGAGTTGAATATTCTTAGAGATCAGTGCTTCATCATGCAAGCCAAAAACACCAGTGGCTTGTTAAAGCTTGCGTATTACCTTTCAGACGATATGGGTTGAGCCTCATGCCACGGTAGGTATGGTGTTATTGACCAACACGATCGCTGCTGGTTGAGTTTTTAAGTGGCAAGAATCTAGCCTGGCTCTTCCTTAAAGGAAGTTTGGCTGATGAGTGTGAATTTTGTCCACCAGCTATTACAGTCAGTGGGTGAAAAATGTGTTTCCTGCCCTGACTTGTGCAGTGAAGCTGAGCCCACTGAGAAATATCCTGAGTAATGAATTCAGCGAGTTTTTACTGATAATGTTTCCCCATCACCATAACACAGTTCATTTTGTATTATTATAAGTTTGGGTATGTAATATTTTATGTTTTGATGTGTCTTTAACATGGTTACTTCTTTTAGATTCACTGGTTCTCCATCTTCAACTCTTTCATGATGGTCATTTTCTTGGTGGGTCTGGTGTCCATGATTCTGATGAGAACACTAAGAAAGGATTATGCCAGATATAGCAAAGAGGAGGAAATGGATGACATGGTAAGCATTGACTGACTGAGTAGTTTTCTCTTGAGCACATTGTTATTTTCTGAATGTAGACTTGTAGGGAAGATAACATGTTTAGGTTTTGTCATCACTGTTTTCTTTGAGTTTTAGTGAATAGTAGGTTTGTCTTTCAGTTAGTCTTTTTTTCTATTCTTTGTCCTTTTTTGGGAAAGAAAACAAAGAATCTCGCGCACTGTCCAAGACTTTATGGTGTGTAAGAACAATTTTTGAAATTGCTTCTCGTTTTGCTTTTCGTCACCATCAGGACAGAGACCTAGGAGATGAATACGGGTGGAAGCAGGTACATGGCGATGTGTTTCGGCCTTCGAGCCATCCACTGATCTTCTCCTCGCTCATCGGCTCCGGCTGCCAGATCTTCTCTGTCTCCCTCATTGTCATCATCGTCGCTATGGTTGAGGATCTGTACACAGAGTGAGTAATTGACAGCTAACTGCCTGGTTGTTTTTGTACCACCTTGTTGTAATTTTGAGGTTGGGATCAGATACCTTTTCAGATCCAGTTTCACATTAGTATAATAGGTTTTATTGAGCTTTTTTGATCTTCGAATCTTACGAATTTCTTTCTAAATATTGTATCTTCTCTCAATTAATATGTTACCTAGAGCAATGCTAAAAACTGGATAAAACATGTGGCAGTTACAAATCAAGTATAACTTGTGTACAAATGGTGAAAACCACAAAATGAGTGGGTCATTAGAGGAAGGAAAGGAAGGTAAAACAGGGGAATAAAGCACAAACACTGAAGGAATAGTGGACTTCACAGGACTTATCATTTATCTCTGCAGGAGAGGATCCATGCTGAGCACAGCCATCTTTGTGTATGCTGCCACCTCCCCTGTTAATGGCTACTTTGGGGGAAGCTTGTATGCAAAACAAGGAGGTAATAAATAAAAAAAAAAGTTCATGCATCACATTCTGTCTTTCCTGGGCACGGGCTGCTGGCTTGATATTTAATTTCAAAAGCTATTGTAAATGTCTCTCATTATGCTTTTTGATTTGTACAGGCAGAAGATGGATTAAGCAAATGTTCATCGGGGCCTTCTTGATCCCAGCCATGGTGTGCGGCACTGCCTTCTTCATCAACTTCATTGCTATCTACTACCATGCCTCCAGAGCCATCCCATTTGGCACAATGGTGGGTTTGAGACAGCAACACCTCCCTGAAAACCACAGAGTTATGAAGAACATCCTCTGAGTCAACAGCTTCAGTTTATCTGCGTGGCTGTGCTGCGCTGTGGTTGAAGTCATGATATTGAGTAATCAGTCATGGAGCTGATAGACAGCTCAAGTAATGAGAATAGTGTTTGTCCTTAAAAATACATTTCAGGCTAGAAAATGATCTGTTGCTTCATCTCAGGAACATTGATAACAGATCACATCATATACGACACATTCCACGTGACTCTGGCCCCCTGAACTCTAAGTTTATTTCGGCATTTATTGCCAAAGTTTCCAAAATAAACAAAAACAACAAAAGCATGAATGTTTTCCACAGAAATCATTCAGTTCATTAGTGTCCAGTAACCGTCTTGAAATTAACAGCCAACCTTGTCATTTCAACAGAAAAAAAATCTTAGTATTTTCTGGCCTAACCTGAAGGTCATCTGATAATAACCATGAGCCTGTATGTATTTGTTATCCCTCTAATTTAATGCGCATTAGTGTTTATGGTATTTGTAGGTCTTGGTTGGGCTATAAGCATTAATTCTGAAAATCTAGGAATCAAGCACCTCTTAATATAATTTCAACAGTTTATTACAAGTCATAGCCAAAGAACAATTGAGCTAAATCTGAAACCTGTCTGTTGGCTGTAAACACAATCCATCTAATCAAATACTAATCCCTTTTTTCTCCTTCAGGTCGCTGTCTGCTGCATCTGCTTCTTCGTCATTCTGCCGTTAAACCTTGTGGGAACAATTCTGGGGAGGAATCTGTCTGGCCAGCCAAACTTTCCCTGCCGAGTGAACGCTGTGCCGCGACCGATCCCCGAGAAGAAATGGTAGGTGTGGCTCGACACGCGGGGCCGATTTAGTCTCTGAGTACAGAAGTTTTAAGAATTTTGTACATGCACACTGTACAAAAACGGTAATTAAATCATACTATTGATCACAGACCACACATTCTGCACAGTACTAACAAGGACAAACATTATTATTATGTGCTCTTTTCTATTGAGAATTGACAAAAGGTTCATTACTTTTGTTTATAAAATGGCACACCTGTCACAAGTAACCAGAGCCAAATCTAACATTTAAAATTACTTATTACTTACTAAGATTTATAATATGAAACAAAGAAAAACCGCAAACAACCTGCAAAATTGGGGGATTTTTACTAGATAAATTAATTTAATACATTAGATATGTCAAAATACTCAAAGTGGGTTGATTAAGTGATCTCAGCACTACTGTGCAGCGTCTGGTGTGCATTCACACATTATGGCAAACAGTGTATTTATGCTTGCAGAGGGAAGTGTAATGACGGTGAGGAAGTTGTTCTTAATGCATAGAATGAGTCCTAAGTCTTGTAGTGTCTGTGTTCAAGTGTTGTTACATATCAGGTTTGGAGTAGAAAATGGTTCTGTCTGCACAAACTCTTTGGGTAATGAAAAATAGCAAAGCAATAAACTTTGAGTGTTTTAACATTTACAACCTTGTGCCAGGCGCTGTGGCTGGCTGCCAACAGGAAACAGTAGCAGGGCTCGAAATGAACTTTGAATGAATTCTGCTTTCAACTGTCCCAGGCTTAACAACCAGTGTCTCAACTTGAAGTTCTTTTTTAATACTTCATTCTACATAATAAATATAGTTCAGTAACTCTCATCACTTCATGGACTCACTCTGGTCCACCATGGACGTTCCACTCGTAGTTTACTGCACTTACATGGCCACAATCTGTCATTTCATTATTCCTTGCTGGTTGAGTTACTGTTTCTTGTATATTTCTAACTATTTGGTCAATAAATGCATCACTGCACCCTGCAATGCAAATGCAAATCTGTTTCTGAAGGCTGTAGGTCTTTACATATACACACTTTCACAACTTGTCCCAGACACCGTATATTCTTTTCCCATGTGCTATTTGTATTGTCCTCAGGGACAACAGGACATCCTTAATTTGCAGCACTGAATGGTAGATGTGACTTTAGACCACTGTCAGTCTTTGCTTGGATTTCCAACCTGTCTGCGCCTGTTCTGTTTTCCTTCTTATAACACAATAAGTCATGTATCGTTGCCCTGGAGGGGGGACTCTGATGTCAACACAGCATACAGTCATATTCATGTGTTGAATCGTGTCATCTCTCAGGTTCATGGAGCCGGCTGTCATCGTCTGCCTCGGAGGAATCCTTCCATTCGGGTCCATTTTCATTGAAATGTAAGTCTGTGTTGTAATACTGAGCAGGGGTTTGTATGCGGGCAGAGGATCCTTGCAGCAGGTGTCATGTTTTCTGTCCTCGCTTTTCAGGTACTTCATCTTCACATCTTTTTGGGCCTACAAAATCTACTATGTGTATGGCTTCATGATGCTGGTCCTGGTTATCCTGTGCATCGTGACCGTGTGTGTCACCATTGTGTGCACGTACTTCCTGCTCAACGCTGAGGACTACAGATGGTGAGCGTAGATGTTTTTTTCACAGTCCTTGACACAGACCTTTCCTGCATAGTTAAACATCATGTTCACCTGCCTCAGTCCCTAATCAAGAGCTTAGAGAATTATTAATGTTTCAAATGTCAAAAGTAAAAAGCCAAAAAAGTGACCTGAGCTATAGTATAAGCACCCTGTAAACATACTATTGATTATATACTAAACACATTCTTCTTAGTGCTGGACCAAAAAGTATTGTCATTATGAAGAACTCTTTTCTGTTCTAATTAATTGCCACAAGGTTAATTTACTGTTTGTAAAATGTAAAATAATTACACATAACCACATGTAACCAGAGCCGAATATAACATCTTAAAATTGCTTATTTTGTTTTACCAACAACCCAAGATAAATTAATTGGATACATACAATATGTCAAACTACTTAAAGTGAATTAAGTAAGTAATCATCTCAGTACTGCTGTGCAGCATCTGGTGTGCATTCAAGCATTATGTCGCCAGTGAGTCTACCAGTGTCCTACGCTTCTGATCAAGTCGCTAACTTGCTTTGGTTTACTGCTCGTCTTCTCTTTTCCAGGCAATGGACCAGCTTCCTCTCCGCTGCATCCACTGCTGTTTATGTTTACATGTACTCCTTTTACTACTACTTCTTCAAAACTAAGTAAGTTTTGGACTTCATTTAACCACATAACCATGTGAAATAAGAGGGATACATAAAATCAAAAAAACACCCACAACAACAACATGTCAGAAAAGTCTAATCCATTTCTTACATATTGTTTCATCCCATTGTATTTCAGGATGTACGGGCTGTTCCAGACATCCTTTTACTTTGGCTACATGGCTGTGTTCAGCACTGCCCTAGGAATCATGTGTGGTGAGTCCTCCATCCAGTCGTTTAAATACTGCAGGACCGAACTAAAAAAGCTCACTGCTCTGACAAGTAACATTCACTGAGTTTGGCTTTTATACACTCGAAATTTAGTCTAAAACTCACAATTGCAACATCTGTTACTTCACCAGAGTCTTGGAGTAAGTATGCTGCCACAACTTCATCAGTCAGTTAGATTTTTTTTTAATGACAAAATAAATGGGAAGTCATTTGGGCAATCAGTCAGTGTGACAACGAGGCAGAGCTTTAATATTTTAGTTTCCAAAAGAATGGGCCTAATGCAAAGGCGCTGGGGTATTTTTATCCTATTCTTATTAGTCAGACGCTGCATAAACTTGATATAAATGGTTTGTTTCAACCTGATGAAAGCGTAGGGGGTTCGTGAGTCGCCGTGCGTTCATTGACATGATTGATCATTAGTAGAAACTTCACAAATGTAGCAGTGTAGTCGTGAGGGACCAAAAACAGAAAAGATGTGTCATTACAGCAGCATCGTACTGTGACGGAGATAAAGAGGGAATGATTTTCCCCTGGACTAGGGGCTTTGCCATGCCAAAATATTCCAATAAAATCGGAAAATTGGCAAAATACGATGATGGTAGCAAACAGAATATTATTTTTGCAGCATATTTTTTTTTCTTTTTGTTTGTAGTTTATTTCTGTGACACGTTCCACCTCAAATTCAATCAGATTAAGGCATTATAATCCAAATCAAAAGTGTTTTTTCCCCCCTGTGGATAAAGGATATGATTCCTACCACAAATTCTATATGCATGCCTAATGAATGCTACAGGTTCACTCGTACATGCCACTTGGGAACGAGTCTGTATGTACAAGTAGTTCTTGCATGAAGCCTAACGTCTTTTTAGGGCAGCCTGCACACTTTCCCCCCCACATAGGTTCTTCATCTTTCATTGCAGTTAAGTCTTTTCCTCCCCAGCCGCAAACCGAACTCATTCAGCTCGTAGAGTAATAAGACGAGGCTGCCACCCACGTACCTTGAAGCACCTTTTGTGATGCTCTCTGTAATGTGCGCTAGCAGCTACTACATGTTACCCTCTGGGTTTGTTGGATGTCTGACTGGTTGTTTTGCTTTGCCTTGCTCAAACCTTTTATTGGATATCTTCAGCAGTAATCATGTTGTCTTGTGATGGATTTACCTGCAATGTGAGAGTAGTGTTTGATACTTGCCAGGTCACCTGAAAGAAACCCACAAAACACATTTGTTTTCCAGGTGCCGTTGGATACATGGGAACAAGTGCCTTTGTGAGGAAGATCTACACAAATGTGAAAATTGACTAAGAAGCGAAGCAGCAACACAGGGATATTAATGGATTTGCCTACGTGTATCCTGTAAGACGGCGGGCACAAGTCATTCTTTATTACTTTTCTTTCTTGCAAAGAGATTGTGAGAATCTCACTTTGTACAATGTAGTTTTTCCATTTTTCTGAATGAATTTCAACGCCGCAACTCAAAGTGAACAAGATGCAAATCTGCGGGAGATCAAAAACACAGTTCTGTTTTTATCAGTTGCTTTCAAGCAAACGTTGGGGCAAATGTTTAAGATGGCTTCTCTTCTCCAACCCAGTCCCACCTGAGACCAGAGAACATAAATGTTTATTGATGGAATAGTGTAGCTCTCTTCAGTGAAGAGGCCTAAGTGTATTGAAAGCCTTTGTTCTATTGTGTCAGAATATTGGAGAGTTGGGTTTGTGCCCGTGTTCTGACTTGATTTCTATTTTGTATTGTTGAAGTCACTCAAAATCGTTACACAATACAGTAGTTTGTTCAGATTTACTTTCACTGCAAAAATGAAAAAAAGTTCACTTGAGACTCATTCCCCCATTTCGACAATTCTTAATTCCCTGTAACAGTAGCAGTCCATCCACTTGATGAGAGATTTTAGTCCTGCTGTAGTTTACTGTACAGACAAGAGGGACTGATCAACAGTTGAGGTACAGTAAGAACTGATTTTTAAATGGATGTTTGATCCCATTTCCCCATTTAGCCGGGGTTTTCTTAATGTTTGGGTTTGAATGAAGTCTACTTGTAAAGATAATATATGGAAGGCGGAAGTGTATATAACCTTAATAATGTACCTTTAGATGTAGATCCCAAATGTATTTTCGTTGTACAGATTTACTACAGGGTGGTGTTTTTTTTTTTTTTTTTTTTTTTAAATCATTCAGTTAAACAAAAAAAAAGGGTTTTGGTTTTTTTTGTCTTTGTTTGGTGCTTGGGATGGGGCTGGTGGCGCTGATACATCTTGCCTGAAATTGCATGAAGTTTTCACCAAACCATCTGCTCATCAAATTCCACTTAAGTCAGCGCTGTCAGTTTCTTATTTTTTTTTTCCCCTGACTCAAAATGAAAAGGTACATTTAGCTGCCCAGTAGGCCTGCTGATGGACACTCATTATTTTGATTCATGACTCGTATATTATTTAAAGCTTTAAAAAGGCTCAACATCTTCTGGTAAGCCATTTCCCTCCTGTTCTGTTGCCTAACCTGAAACATCATTTGTGAATGTCAGAAGGAATGAGGCGATTGCTTTGTTCCCACAAACATACTGTACAGAGTGAAGTTTATGTACACTTTAAACTAGATGTTTTCATAACCACACAGTGCTGCAGAGTGTTTCAAACGCTTTTTTCCATTTTGTGTAAATACAGTATGTACCCTACTTGTATGAGAAGTGGCAATGCCTTTTTTTTTTTTCCCCCCCTTTTCTAATTTCCAGTTCTCCCCCACTGAAGTTGATTTTGGCACCTCATGTTGTGTACCAATGTCTGATTAGACATTTTGAACCTGCATATTAACTTGCTGTAAAAAGAGAAAATAAACATGTTTATGTACAGGGGTTATTAAGTGTGGTTTTATGCAGTGTTGAGGGGAAGGTGAGTTTAATATAGACAGTCAGTTGGGAAAATAAGAGCCATGAATAAAACCGGGAAGTATCTTGTCACGTAAGAAATATTACAATGGCACATGACTCCAAACAAAAAGCTGTCGTTTATAAAGAATAAATTTATTATTGTATTCAGCTATGTATGAGTAATACCACTTAAACTGTAAACTAATTGTGTACATTTATTTTTAGATTTGTACCATTCAGTGCTTCATAAGAGTTTGTCGTCTTCAGTTGACTTTTTCAAAGTACTCCTTAGATCCTTCTGGGGTTGGTTTGATCTGAAAAACAAATAATTACACAAAATAAATTTAAACTAGTTTCCAATGCGGCTTTCTCACAGACAACATTTTAAAGCACAACACAAATTGCGTATCCGGAACATATACACACACACCACTAGCAGAATGACGACAAAATAAAATTTAAAACACCACATTGCGACTACAACTGAAGGAACACTTCACTTTCAGTACTGAATGGATTGAGAAGAATATAGTGTTTGGGGAATGTCATTTTGAGCAGCACGTACAGATGGTATCAGGGGTTGAAGGAACTCACCGTTGGGGACTCAGGGGTCCAGCTGGCTGGACACACCTCGCCGTGGGTCTCCACAAACTGGAACGCCTTCACCAAGCGAAGGGTCTCTTCTACACAACGCCCCACTGGCAGGTCATTCACACTCATGTGCTTCACCACACCGCTTGGATCAATGATGAACAGGCCCCTGTAGGACAAAAATCCACCAGAAATCATCAAGCATCTTTCTAAACAACGGGTTAAGACGTTCTCTACAAATCATTTAAAAAAAGTAAAGTAAAACAACAAATACAGCAAGGCAACAAAATCAGTACTGTAGGTACAGAAACAGCAACAGTAGTAGTACGCGAACATGGACACAAAAATAAATAGCTGAAACCACGTTGAATTCTGTCTTTCATGTGCTTTGGGTAAAATCCACGATCTCCTAGTAGATTGTATGTATAGCGTGATCTTCTAAAGCTTCTGTGTGACGTGTGAGTATATGACCACCACACTAATATTGTACAACTTCTCCAAACATACACACGTCATATGTAACATACTGGCAACATCTTTCTCTCTTACTTCGAAAACATCTGGATTGGACATGCAAAATTGTCAAAATAAAATTAAAGCCCGGGGGGATGAAGAAGTCAAACAATCCTGCAGCAACATTATTATACATACCATTTAAGAAAAATACCTAGTATGTCTTAAAGCAGTTAAGTGACGAGTCCTGCAGGGTTCTTATCACACATTCCTACTGGTCGCCTTGTTCGGTTTCTTCACTCTTTTTTTTTTGTTGTTTTTTTACTAGCAAGTTGTAACACCGTGGCATCACTGTGCAGATAAGTACGTAAACAATTATATGTAGGCAAAGATAATGGACCTACCTCAGTGCAATGCCAGGACCCTCCAGCAGCACACCATAATCTCTAGAGATCTGCTTGTTGAGGTCTGACAGCAGGGGGATGTGGATGTTGCCTAAGCCTCCAGTCTGACAAAACACCATGTTTTAAAATACACGTTAGATTAACACTGACACAGTAATTATTTCAGCATTACAAAGTGGTGTGAACGCAGCAGACCTACAGAACTTGCAGCTCAGTCATTTACTAAAGGCTCCTTCATGGCACACATCAAAGGATGAATGAAAGAACTCAGAGTTGAACCTCGCACCATGTGTGGGTTAATGAATAACTACTAGAAGAGATGAGAGTACCTTCCGTGGAGTGTTGATCCATGCCAGGTGAGTGAAGTGAGAGTCCACAGACACACCCACCACTTCACAGTTAACGTCATGGAACTCATTGGCTTTGTCGCTGAATGAGATGATCTCTGTTGGACACACAAAGGTGCTGCAATATGACAAACACAGAGAAAACCAAAAAGGCACTGTGAGGAAAATGTTTACTGACCCAACCACAAAATAACTGCAGTACATCTGCAGAGGACTGATGAGATTGAAATATTTTCGCTCAATAGTCACAAAGCACAAAGTGACTGGATGGGAAGAGGAGTGGAGTCTGTGTGATTTGAGTTCCCTCAAATTTGTACGTGATCAGAGGTCATTAGAGGTACCTAAAATATTTTTTATTACTCAAAGTACATTTAAATCAAAAGGTAGGGAAAGCCATCATGTTATTCACTTCATCTCTGCATGCATGTCACAAACACTCACAAATCCAGAGGGTAGAAGAAGAGGACCAGGTATTTGCCCTTGAAATCAGCGAGGCTCATCTCCTTGAACTCCCCATTGTGGACAGCTGTGGCCTTAAAAGCAGGAGCAGGCTGAGTGACAGCAGGGGCCCATCTGGAATTGCCTGATAAAGAAAAGTCAAACCATTTATTTATTATTTGCTTTTTAAAACCAAGCTAACCCTTAAAGTGTGAAGTACTGGGACTTCATACTGAAAACTCGAGACATCTCTCTGCAATCTCACTTTACACCTAAAGTGATGGTAACACATCATGACTGCTTGTGCTACTGTACACTAATTTTTTTTATTTATTGTGTTAGTGAAATCTTTACTGATGGAAGCTATTTACTTAACTGAGCCGAGCAATTGGGACATGCAATCAATTTGAAATTCCTATTTTAACACCATAAGCCATTCTACAGTAATTAAAAGCAAGAATATCAATGTTAACGACAGATACTTATCACATCAACAACAAATACCAACTAACAAAAGTTGAGTGTGTTACTGAACATTATCTCGTTCACGTGAACAGCTTCTTTCTGATCAGTTCGCTGATCAAATATCAAATTCAATATTTTATATGATAGGGCATACAGATGCCTTATTGTATACATTTCAATAACAAAAGTTAAACATTTTAATATCATGAAACTATTGCCCAGCTATAACCTGAGGCTGTGCTTTAATGACCACAACACACAACAATGAATAGTGCATTTCAACTAGATCTTCCGGGATATCTGTACATGCTGAGGAGGAAAAATGATAAAATCTTTGCACTAAAATAGTGTTGACAAAACCATCCAGATCTACCAATTTTTTTCTCAATTATTTGCACATACTGGTAGAGAAACATGCTCTCTGAAGCGCTGGACCGGTGAGAATTCTTGCAGCCCCAGTTGCTCCATGTTGACAGGCTGCTGTGACTTTTAACCCTCCTGCTGCAACCCTTGCCTAAAACAAACAAAAACATATCAACATGAATAATCCACAAATACGCTGAAAGAATACTAAGCCAACATAACAGTTTTGTATCCCCAACATGAGGTCTAAAATGTAGGTATGAAGCTTAGAGATGTACACAAAAGGGGTTTTAATCTGTTGCATTTGTCATTCATGAAGTGAAAAGATCCCCCGCGGTCCTGTACGCAGGATAAGCGGTTGACGATGGATGGAAGGAAGTGAAAAGATGTCTTTCTATTATTTTCCATAGCTTTCTTTTGCTGCTGCCACTTCAGAGTTTAGTGAGCAAAGGTCTTGATGTGAGAGATGCCGAAGAGCTGGACAACCCCAGGAGGAGAGAGGTGCCAGTTCACCTCCTGGGCACTGCCGAAGGAGGACTTGAGCAAGCCCCTGAACCCCTAACTGCTCGGGGCGACACACTGAGTGGCAGCCCCCTCACTCTGACATCTCTCCGTGTGTTGCTATGGGTCCTGTTTGTGCATGTGCATATGTATTTCGGACCTGTGTGTAAATACTAACAATAATAACAGAGTGACATTGAATTTTCCCTTGCGGGATTAATAAAGTACATCTACATCTTCAAGGCTTGTTAAGAAACATTAATGAATGTGGGGTTGTGTTACGAGCTGAAAATAAAGTGGCAGACCAGGCAATAGACAGGATATCATCAGATTTGATGCCAACAGGTCCTGTGCCAAAAATGAATGACATCCAAGAGCTGCAGCTCTGAGATGGAGATATTCAAATCCTATTCTACATATTGAATATTTGTAGATAGAAATATGAATAATTCCCTTCTAATCCTAAAAAGACATACATTCTTACTGTTCTAAAGAATATACTGGAATTGTAATGTATTAAAAATGCAATAGGATATCCACGACATTTCAATAATGCAGAAACATAAACTTTCAGTTTTTTAAAAACAACTTTTTCTTATAACATAAATTATAAATAATTAATGTGGGATTATTTTTGTCATTATATACTATCAATTCATGTCCACATGTAGTTATGAGAGGGAGGATGTCATTATCATCCAGTGCAGAGCCATAACAAAGCAGTTTTACATCTGCCACGCATGCATGCATGGATCAGTTATAGAACATACACAACTTACACGAAACATGCATGAGGTAGGCTAAAATAAAATACATTTAACAAATTTACAAATGCATATTAAGTCAAACTACTATTCTAGAATGAAAAAAAGGCTTAAAAGATATGTCTCTGACTATATCTATATGAGTGTACATTGTCATTCAGAGGAAGTCTCCTCTCCCTGCCCAGAGGGGAGTCATTGTATATATTAATTGCAGTGGGCAGAAATTACTTCCTGTAGCGGCCCTTGTTACTGCGAAGATGTAGGAGTCTCTTTTATGTCTGAGTCTGCAGTTCGTGCAGACAATATGAAGTGTTATCCATAATTTTGAGCAGTTTGTGCAACATCATTCAATCCAAAACCAACTGGAGAGGCTCCAGGGCAGAGTCCCCAGCACAGAGCCAGCTCGTGTTCAGCTTCTTTGTGTCAGTGACTCTGATGCTCCTGCCCCAACAGATGGCTGCGAAGAAAGTTGTACTTGCAACGACACACTGGTAAATAAATATGCAACATCTTGTTGCACAGTTTAAAAGAACCTTTATAGCTTCCTCAAGAAGTAGAGTCTGCTCTGTCCCCTCCTGAAAACAGACTCAGTGTCAGTCCCGTGCACCACCTTCAGGCAACAAAAGTAATATCTTTTTATTTTACATATGTTAAAAAAATAAAAATAAAAAAAGGAACATGCTTAGTTTAGATATGAAAGGATACTTTCAAGAAGAGTGACATTAGAAATAGAACTAATGCTGCACATGTAGCGATATCACAGCACATGTTTTTCACCTGCTGCCAAGGCAAAACACCTGCTGTGACAACACTAACTGCTGTTACATTGTGTGTACATTGTACCCTAGCCTGCACAATATGCTTTCTGTGAAGAAAATTCTGTTAAGTGTTTTTCTATTGTTTGTTTACACAGGTTACCTTGTGTGCTCGCTTTCCAAAATTAAATGATGAATCCGATTAATGCTTGTGAATTGTTTTAAGTCCATTATGTAGCCAACATTGTGTTTTGAATGGACAATTTTTTCACTGCAAACATTTGACAAAGTAGGAAAACACAGGCATTACTAATAACAATAACTTTTTGCTATTCAAATGTCCCACTCATAGACTGTATATGGTCCCACTAAGCAACACCAGGACCCTGAAACCAAAACAGCTTAAGATAATTTACAAGTGATATTTCTATAGAAATGCTTAAGCTGAACAAAAGACAAACTGTAAAATTATAGTAACAACCCAATTTGTTAATACTGAAAATGCTAAATTTTATACTTTTATTCTCCTGTTGTGTTTACTTCCACCCAAAAATCTGCAGTCTCCCTTATGACAAAATAAATGCATACTAAATGACGCTGCACATATAAGGACCTTTTACCAGTACACATTTTGCAACAGCCGACAATTACAGATTGACACCTTTAATTAATGTCTTTAATTTCACCTGTGCTGTTCCTGTTCTGCCATATGTCACAATGTCCAGTGTGAAAAAGGTTTATTGTATGGAATGGTAACAACGTAAAATTATTTATTATTTATTGACTAATAAAAACAAAAAGTAATTGATAAAATAATGATTTACAGTAGCACAATGCGTTAATGTGAGCAATTTATTGAGTAACTTACTTTACAAAGCAACTCTTTGCGTTAAAAGTTTAGAAGGGAACTCTTACTCTGCTATATAGCTTTTTTTTTTAGAATATTATTAGAGTATATCTTGTGGACCATATTGTTCTATAACAGCGGCCGCGGACCAGACGGTTGTTGCCCAGGTTAAAATGTGCGACACACATGACATAACAGCGCCACCGTGCAGAGGTCAATTATTCATCAATACCAACTATCCACAGTAGATACTTACTGGTTAATACATACCAAACTAAGGCGAAAGAGTTTCGATAGCAAATGTTATGTTGCACCCAAGTTACACTTACAGAGGTCCTGAGCAGTCTTCCAATGGTGCCTGCCATTTTGGAAAGTGTCAGAGGAGGGAGGTTTGAGCAGCTTATACGTCATTGACGCACGTGCTCGACGCACAGTTGTCCTCTAGAAAAGATAAATACAAAATATTCACTTCTATGATATTCTGTTAATTGTATTTTTCAATCATTAAGCCCAAAACAGCGACACTGTTACTGCTACAAATGAAGCCCTAAAAGCATGAAAGAAGCTATCGTGCTGCCTTCAGGTGCTCCTCGTGAGCTACTCAGATGATAATTTGGAGTCGACCTTGAAGGTCATTCTGGCTGAAGAGCAGTTTTTAAAAACATAAGAGCGCAATTAAATGCCTTCTGAACAATGGGGTGGGGGATATATGGGGAGGATTATTTATCAAACATACTTCAAGTCGTTTTTAGATGTCTGGTTAATTATTTAAGAAAGGCAAAAAAGTGTGTGTGTGTGTGGGGGGGGGCAAATTTTGTGTTATTTATATTACACATACAAATCTTTTGCATCAGCCCTCTTGCTTTCTGCTCAATAAACTGAATTTAACATGCCATGACAGAAGCTTAACCTCCGACTTTTCTGATGTCCCAGAATGTAGCATGAGCCCGCCCACAACTGAACACGTGGTTGAAGTGAGGAAGTAGTTTCTAAACAGAGCTTGACCTTAAAAACGCAAGAAAAATATGCTGGCAATATATGTACTGTAGTATTGTCACTGTACTTTATTTAATGTATGAGAAGTAAATGTAGCTGCTGTTCTAATGGATCCTAATCTGTTTTATTGGAAAAGCCAAGGACAGGTAACTGTGCACAGTGTTTCAGCATGCAGAGCATCATCAGTGATGAGGATATTTTATATACAGTCAGTTACAATTAAGCTCAATTCAGCGTTACCTTTCATTTTTTTCAGACTTTCATCAGTCGACTACAGATCTGGGTTAATCTTCTTGATCCAACCTCTCTGCTTTCCTCTGATGTAAGCCACCACAGTGATGTCTTACTGTGAGATGAGTACAATCAAAACGTCTCTGGTAGAACACATGTGATGTTTAACTAGTGATACTGCTCTCCTCAGGCTGAAATACAGAGTGCCCACGCTCTTCTTGAAAGTGGAGAGAATCAACATGAAAAGGTCAGATTATGTTTAGGAATCTTAACTGCACGGTGGTCTGTCAGTCCATTTATTTAAATGTGTTTGTTCTGTTTTCTCCTCTAGGATGGACAGGCATTGACCCTTTCACTTGTGAGTCTTGCAAGAAACATTGCAAATAACTTCCAATCTTCCTGCACAAACACCCACCACTGTGTATCTCTTCCTGCTGGTTCAGCCAACAGGGTTTGACTGTTATTTGTTAAGTCGATCTGTGTCATAGAAAAGTATCTCAATCTTAATTCGTCTCTGGTCACAGTATGGCATTCTGGAACGACACGTTTAGCATTAAACATTTGTTCAAATAGAACTTTGGCTTAATTAATTCTACCGGTGTGTTTTATGTTTTTGAGTTTAATGTGCTGCTTTTGGTGCAACGTCTTGATGGCTGCTCTGTGTTTACAGTCATCCGTCCACGCTGATTCTGGTGCTGCTCTTCCACTAGTTTTCCGACCTCCAGGTACAAGAAAATCAGGCGTTTACAAGTTTTTAATAGTTTCCATCCGTTATTAAAATTCACTTAGGACGTAGTGCATTTATATTAACACTGTAGACATGCAGTGGCAAAAAATCTCAGTATTTGCAAAAAGTCCAATTATAACAATTTTCATTAGCTGTGTTCAGTCTGAAATTGTCTGCTGTTGCTATGTTTATTAGGTTCAAGTTAAATTCCAGTAGAATTACATACTTCATTAAACACTGAAACTTGCATATAGTGTAACATGTGTATTATTACTATGCAATTATGCCACTAAAACAATTCATTTGAAAAAGAGATGCTGGTGTCCTCACTTGTGTCATTTTCTTTCTAGCACTGTTGCCAATATCAGCACCTCTGGTACGTCTGTCGTCCAATAAATATATAATGACACGTCTTGATAATGGTTATAAAATTAATGTCATGAGTTAATTTTTCAGGTTGTTGCCAGCTTTTTGCCACATAGCAATGTCAAACCCGCTCTGTTTTGGCAGGTAATGAAACAACATCAACATGTTTCTAAAACTACATTACATGTGGCTGAAACACAGTGTGCATTAATGATATAAAATGTATTCTTTAAGTTTTTGCTGCAGAGTTACAGTGCTGGGTTCAACTATGCAAACAGAAATTCTTCATCAGAGCAGGTATATCTATCATTCATTCATTTATTGAGTTATGAGACACTGTCACCACCCAAAATGACTCTCATTGCTTTCTGATTAATCTTGAGTCTTTACACATCCTCCCCTCTGTCTCTGCCTTACTTTATCTGTCTTTATCTCTCACCAACAGGGTAAGAAGATGTCTTTAAAGCAGCTTCTGTTGATCGCTGGAACGGTTTCCTATGCAACATGTGCAGGGGTGTGTATAACATGATAACCTAGGTTTAAAAAAGTTCTTTCTTAAAACTTTTTTTTTTTTTTACATTTTTTAACATGTCTTTTGTTTCAGGCCCTTCCTCAAATTTTCATTAACCGACTTGGTGTGAGAAGCGCGCCAATCCAGACTTTCTTTAGGTCGATAGTACCAATCCCACTCTCAGGTAAAATCTTTAGTTCTGTAGCAAAAATAATATTGCATCATAAATCAGAATACTTCATTTTGCATGTCAGATAGCAGATACATAGTCTGTTAAATTCACCCCAAAGTACACACAAAGTGGTACATTGTTTACCTTTTTTAAATTATTAATAGTAAGTCAGCTGGCTTGGATCCAGTAATAACAGATAGGACTTTTTAAACTAACATGTTGTTGTGTAACTCTCTCCAGCTGCACTGGCCTTCTTCAATGTGTTTACCGTCAGAAGTGAAGAGTCAGAAACCGGGATCCAAGTGTTTGACTCCAGTGGAAATCCTCTCGGCTTCTCTAAAGCAGCAGGAGAGAAGGTCATTTGAAAAAAAAAAAAAAAGAGGAGCAAATGGACAAAAATAAGTCATCTCATTGAAAACTTGCAGTTAAATATCTGTTTCTTTTTGTTCAGGCTGTGAGGGAAACTGCTTTGTCAAGAGCGGCACTGTTTGGTACCACTGCTGCTGTTCCTAATCTCATGGTTTTGCTGCTACAGAGGTCGGCCATTATTTTAAATTCTATTTACTTGGTCAAAATCGTACTTGTTAGACTTTACCAAATAGATTTTCCTTTCCAGAACAAGACCTTTCCAGAGGAACTCCCTGCTGGTCGCTCCTCTCCGTCACATAAGTGTTGCGTTTGTTTTAGGCTTGATGATCCCGGTCTCATTCAGTCTCTTTCCACAACTGGGAACGGTAAGATTCATGATCCTCCTGTGCTGTAATGCTTTCCATCTGATGAACTCAGCTGACATTGACCCTGTTTTACAGATAAGGAAGGAAAACGTTGAGCAGGAGCTGCGGGCAGCGGCGGACAACGGACAATTATACTACCACAGAGGACTCTGAGGAGATGTTTTATTTAGGAGATTACTGGATTAAATGTCTTCTTTTACATGATGCAGATGAAAATGTACCATGCATGTAACAGACTCAAAGATGAAACGCAGCTTTAAAACAAGCAAGAAGCTACTTTTTACTTTTATTTATTTAGTAGGAATATTCGGTGTGCCTATGGATAGGAAGCATTACATCAATTCATGAAAATACATTTAGTTTTCAAACTTACATGAGCTTTTCTATTTATTGCACTCTGAAATACTGAGCCACAAAACCATACTTCTGGCAGTGTGGTTGAAAATGTACTCTGAACTGTCAAACAACAGCGCTAAATATATATCGATTAAAAAAACACACATAATGCAATATAAATCAAGCTCTTTTGCTACCTATCGTCTTTTATAAAACATTTTGAAAAAGCCTCATAATACAACACAATTTGCTTGTATTTCAGTTGTTTGCAACACTAAAGTCATTAGTAAAATACAAAATGTGACATTGTTTATAAAAAATGTAAATAAACCCACATTGTGCAATGTCTATAATGCAGTTTCTATGAACTAACTCAATTATAATAGTACGTGTTAATCTTAGCAATTTCAGCTTCCGTTGCGGATTTCTCTCTCTCTCAGTTTGTACTGTAGAGTGGAAACTAACATCTGGAAAGCACTACCAGATGTACCAACTAAAAAAGTACCAGCTTGTTTGTCTCCATTTCATGTTGGAGACAAATACTGCAGCTCCGTATTGTCCATAAACGTTTCATTGTTACCAAATCCCACAAAAAGACCAGAACAGTACAAATACTTTATGACTTCCCTACTCTGTCTGTGGCACTCAGCTTCAAGCCCACTGGTTCCTGCTTGAAGACATAAATATCTTTTTTTTTAAAAACAGTCACACGTATAAAGAGGTAAAATAACTTGCTAAAACAGCTGGGCTCTGTCATTTTTAATAAATGTAACTCAAATGTGTGTAAATAGCATTCAGTGGGGGCTCTTTTATGCTGCGGATTATTACACGTGGCGCTGTAGTGAGTATTTATGACAGCAGGACTGAGTCAAAATGGACTACAGTGCCCATGTTCATGGTAATTAAGGAGCATGTCACCCAGTGCAACAGTGTGGCATAATGATGTGTTTTTAATAGCTTTTTGACAAAAATGGAGTAATCGAATAAAACATGGCTCTTTTCATCGGATTTGTTGGCAAATAACAAAAACATATTGCCAAATGTGTCCTCTAATTCTATGATGCACAATATCCCGGTACTGGTATTGAGTCATGTCATTAGCACAGCAGTGCAAGATAAAATGTGATGCTAGTGACATTTCCCTACCTCCCATGACGGTTACTGTGAGAAAGTGCCTTGGGCACACTCCAGTGATAATGGTGAGTGTGCACAAGCCTTTCAAAAAAAAATTATCCCAAAATATACATACAAACAATGTCTTCCTGCAGTACGGTGTCTGAAAACAGGTTTATATCCGCAGGAGCTGCTCGGCAGCTGCCAAATGAAAGAGGAAGTTTTCTGTCGCCGGAGGGAAATGACGCTGCTTCAAACCTTCCAGTGTGATTTTAGAGTCTTCACACTCGTCAGCCAGGGCCACCAAGTTGGCAAGGACCTCTTTTGTCTTGACAGAAATATCCTGTGAATTAACACGGGGTTGTCACGTTAGATTCAAGGCTACATTTCTTACAGCTGTGGCTTGAATACAGACGTGTGGATAAATTCTCACCTTAATGACCTGACTATCTGACCTCTCAGCATCCTCAGCAGACTGGACAATAAGGTGGCCGATGTCCTTGTGTAACTTCCCCATAGCCATGGCCTCTGTGGTAGGATACTGAATGTCAGTCCGTTGTCCTACTCTCTCAGGAATCAAAGCGCTCTTTGAAACATACTGCCCTTTTCTTTTGAACATACTGTACCTTTGGCACTCTGGGACACTGTGATGACACTGTCTGGGAGGTTCACATACACATCAAACAAGTCTGATCTGTTGCTCACTTCTGGATCCACAAATCCTGCTACATATCCTGCAGAGAGGCAAACACATTGGTGCATAAATTATTTATTTCTCCACCATGAGATCACAGTGCAGATGGAGGGGACTCTAAACAAAGGTTTACTGTAAATTAGAGTAAATAAACCTGGAGGTAACCTGACCAGGACATTTCTTGAGATCCTCTAGTTCAATATCAGTCAGGTGCACATACGGGTGCAAGATGGACCAGTCTTTCCTGTGCCATGTCAGAGTCGGCAGGACTCTAAGGAGAGATGGGTACAGAGTTGCCCACTGATGACTCAGGATAATTGATAAATAAAGTTTTAAAGTTTCAAGCCAAATACTTTGAATAGAAGTCTTCAAAGCACCTTGTAAACTCCAACAACGCTTCAATCCGAGGGTGATGGACAACGATCCTCTTCTTCAGCATGAGAGCGGTGTACAGGATGATAGTCTCCATGCCAAACTGAGACACCACATCTGACACAGAATGGAAAGTGATAAAAACACATAATCTACAACCCACCACCACCCACACACAGCACCTGAAGCCCACATATCTACACATATTACAGATAAATATAATCAAAATACTAATGTTCCTCTTAACGGCTGTGATGATGTCTTACCTTTGACCGAACCAGCCAAGTACGCTTTCCGGACATCATAGTCCTTAATCAGAAATGAGCCGTTCTCATCACTCTGGCAGATTCCTTTGGTGAGAACGGTGACATAAGCCTCCATCATTTTCACTGGACTGCCATGTTTGATATACATCCTGGGGGGAAAAACACATCACTCCAATGAAGAAACTTTACAAATAAGTGTACAAACAGTGCCATCCGAACAGCACACAGTACCTGCAGAGTATTCTACTAAGTGCAGCATACTTCTCAGGGTTGAAGTCTTTTGCTGTAACAACGATTGAAAAATGAGTGACCTTGAAGGGGGGGGGGGGAAACAGAGACAAAAAAATAAAACACAATGCAAATATTTGATAGAAATTCTGCATTCTCGTTGATTTTAATGACTTCTTTTAATGATTCTCTGGACACTGTACCTTGTTTAGTGCTGTGGGTTCCTGTACCTCCACTGTGGTGATGTAGTACCAGGTACGGCAGAACTGACCAAACACAAAGGTGTGGAAATCCCGGCCGTCGTGTGTCAGACAGCACTTGCTGAGCAGGACTTGCCTCAGGTCTGAGCCCACAGAGGGGTAGCACCACACCCACAGTGTGTCTCCATTCACATCTTTCTCTGGGTAGAGGAAAAATAAAAACATGTTGGAACATCATATATGAATCTTAACATATTAGATGATGGACAGACATTGAGAATTGTCTAAGGCAGGAGCTTCCCGGGGCGAAATCTTCATCACATGGCGGGTCTGTGTTATTGGATGCATTTAGGAACCCATCCATGATTAGTTCATTAAAGTATACACGGGGCCCTGCTGGTGAGACACTTCTGGGTCACACTGGTATCATGTGATTGTCCTGCACGTACAGAGAGCCGGCGTCGTCTGAAAACCAACCAAGATACAGGAAGCGACACGTGAACTGAAACTTACCGATTAATCCGACGCTTAACATAAGCTGCGTTTCAGTTGCTGCCATATTCCATCCCTGCAAGAGTTCAGAGCCACAAGTTAAATGGAGAGAAAGCCCCAGTCTCCTTCCTCTGTGGACTAATGTAACCGTGAAGTACCTTGAGAGCTCCTGCTAGCTCCAAATAACAGACCGCGATGCTGGGCAGATTTAATAGGACAGAAAATGTGTTAAAACCTGTCAGTTGCCTGGGTGTGTTTTCTTCTGTCAACAGACCTTTCCTCTCTGTGCGAAATCTCTTCCTTCTTCCGGGACAGGAGGAGACACGCTGCTGACAACCAATCACAGCTGACGATAATGGTGCGTTCACGGTTACCGAACTTATGCAATTATACTAACACTTGGGAAATTTGACGCGTCCGATTGGTTCAGTTTCTGTAAATCAGCTGATACATGTTTGCTGATTACAGTTAAATAGTAATCTAACTGTAATTTGTATAATTATAACTATTTACTAACTACATTTTGGTAATGTTATATGCAATTCTCTGACTGTCATAATGCTCAGTCAAAAATAGGGACACCCTTAACCTTTTTTTAATTTTTTTTACATGATTCTTTAATATCAAGTGTCTGCTGATGCTAAATCTAATCCGATTTTCATTTTATTTTATTTTCAGATATTTTTCCTTTATGCATCTCCATATTACATATTTAAGATACATTAACAATTCACAGAGATTGGTAAAGCAATTTAAATACGTCTGACAGCCCTACTTAAAGCTATTTCAACCTGTGTCGCAGGTTTTTCTTTGATGGTTTTCTATGAAATCTTGTATTGTAAGCTACAGTATTTTGAATGATATATGTGGAGAGGAGTGACAATGTGCATTTGCTGTCACAGGAAGGTTTGGAGATGATTTAGATAGCCTCTCTTCATCTCCAGTGTGAACAAAATTGTGTCAACCTACGACAGAAATTTAAGACTGACCCACAAAATAGCACAGAAATGCTTATTGTTTACTCATTTAGGCAAGTAATGTATTTCACTTTGATGTCAAGGTGACTGAAAACATGTACACCATTTCAACAACATAATCCAAACCTCTGTTTTGATGGATGTCCTTTTAGGCGTTGTTGGGCTTCGTTATAACAATGCCAGCGAAGCCTACATAGTTTGACATTTTATCATGGTTACCTGAACGCACCATCAGAGAAGCGCATACGGGAACTTTATACACCCAGAGCTGCCAGGTTTGTTGAAAACCCGCGTTCGTAGGTTTAATGACCCTTTGATTCCCTCATACAGATGTTGTTAGTGGCTGTTCTTGGGTATAAAAGTGTGCAACTATATATTGTATGTATACACAATGTGCCAAAATAATATTAGCTTTAACACACTTATGTTAATTACAATTATGGGAGCTACACCATTTCTATGTTTGCACAAACACTTAAAATGCTGTCCTTTCATCACTTCCCAGGAAACTCAACAAACGTAACCTCTTGACCTCAGGTGAAGATACCAACGATGGTCGTTCAGTCTTGGCCACAGGTAGTCTTAACGACTGTAACGACTGTCGTCACAGCAACCAGGAACACTAACGAACCAGCGGTATCGATGACCCGGGCCAACTGAGGGCCAACTGAGGTTAAATAGCTGAGTTTCCCTGCCAGTCAGTCAGAACTGAAGAAGTCCTTTGGATGAGGGACGAAACGTCTTCCAGTATTTTCAACCAAGTCCAGTTGCCCTTGATTTTAACCTTCGTTGGATAACTATGACCAGGATGACTGAGAATATTCATAGATATAGCCTATTATACTTTTAGCATTATTATTTTGTTATTTTTTTGTTAATCTTTGGTTGACGCAGAGC